>NC_059215.1:52070488-52227988 GCF_020615455.1 Coregonus clupeaformis
GCAGTATCCATATGATGGCTATTTGTCGCTCAAGCTTGAGTTCTCGGGATCGGTTGTGGGCGTAGCAGAGACCATTGAAGCACTTGTGTTGGTATGTCCAGATCCGGCCATGAAAGGTGACGTGTCTATTCTGGTCGGCACAAATACGTCTGTAGTGAAGAGACTTATGACTGCTTGCAGAGAAAAGGAAGGTGAAGGTTTCCTTAGCACACTACAAGTTCATCCTGCTATCAAGGAGGCATATGAGAGGATGAGAGAAAGCTCAACTGATGATGATGAGAAGAAAGGAACGGTCTGGTTTGCACAGACAAAACCTGTCACCCTGCCACCTGGTGGGCAGGCGAGAGTTACTGGAATTCCAAAGTTTCCTGGGGTACCTTCTACTCAAACCCTTCTGGTAGAGAGGCCTGAAGAACCCCGGTTCCCTGAAGAATTACTAGTGAGGCCTGAAATCCAGACGGTTGCAGTTGTGTCGTCTAGAAGAATCACCCTTACTGTCAGGAATGTCTCGACAAAGGAGATCACTCTGAAACGAGGTATGCCTATTGCTCATCTGTTTCCTGTAGATATTGCTCCTGGGTTTCCATTGAAACGAGAGCAGGATTCATCTGAGAAGTTGACGTCTTCTTCATTCAACTTTGGAGATTCTCCAGTGCCTGAGGGATGGAAGAAGAGGTTATGTGAAAAGATGATGGAACGGAAAGAAGTGTTCTCAACACATGAGTTTGATGTGGGTTGTTCAAAGAGTACTCATCACACCATCAGAGTTACTGAAGACAAACCGTTTAGGGAGAGATCTCGCCGCTTGGCTCCAGCTGATGTTGAAGATGTAAGGAAGCATCTAAATAACTTGAAAAGTTCTGGGATCATATCTGAGTCGAGAAGCCCCTATGCATCTCCTATTGTGGTGGTGAGGGAAAAAGAATGGCACCATACGCATGTGTGTTGATTACAGGACCCTCAACAAGCGCACTGTTCCCGACCAGTACACAGTCCCACGTGTGGAGGATGCTCTGACATGTTTGAGTGGGAGCAAATGGTTCAGTGTGTTAGATCTCCAAGCGGATACTATCAAATCCCAATGGGTGACACAGATAAAGAGAAGACTGCATTTATCTGTCCAGTTGGATTTTACCAATTTGAGAGGATGCCACAGGGTGTGTCCGGAGCACCTGCAACATTTCAACGTGTCATGGAACAGACAGTTGGAGACATGAATCTACTCGAAGTTCTTGTTTACCTTGACGACTTAATTCGTGTTTGGAAGGACGCTGGAAGAACACGAGCAGAGGTTGCTCAAGGTGTTGGACCGCTTGAAAAGTGAAGGCCTAAAACTGTCCCTTGACAAGTGTCAGTTTTGCCGCACATCTGTCAACTATGTTGGACATATCATATCCCAGAATGGAGTGGCCACAGACCCATCAAAAATTGAAGCTGTCACCACGTGGCCAAGGCCTGAAACTGTGACTGCTCTGCGTTCTTTCCTAGGATTCTGTGGATATTACAGGAGATTTGTGAAAGACTACTCTAAAGTGAGTTACCCCCTGAATCAGCTCTTATGTGGATATCTTCCCGCAGGCAAGAAAGGGAGAAAGCCCAAGGAAGAGGTGAAAGCCTACTTCAACAACTCAGAACCATTTGGATCAAGGTGGAATGAGAAGTGTGAATTGGCATTCGAGACATTGAAGGAAAGCCTCACAAAAGCTCCTGTGTTAGCTTTTGCTGATCCTCAGTTACCATACGTTCTACATGTAGATGCTAGCCGCGAAGGGTTAGGTGGAGTACTGTACCAAGACCAAGGTGAGGGTCTGCGTCCTGTGGCATTTGTGAGTCGAAGCCTGACCGCTTCTGAACGCAACTACCCAGCTCACAAGTTAGAGTTTCTTGCGTTGAAGTGGGCCGTGGTTGATAAACTACATGATTACCTGTATGGGGTCAAGTTCGAGGTTAGAACAGACAACAACCCATTGACATATGTCCTCACGTCCGCAAAACTGGATGCCACTGGTCATCGTTGGCTGGCTGCGTTGTCTACCTATGACTTTAGTCTCAAGTACAGGCCAGGCAGGCAGAACATAGATGCCGATGCTTTATCTCGCCGCCCTACATCAGCAATATGCAGTGGAACAAGATTGGAGAGACATTCCTGCATCCGGTGTTAGAGCCATGTGCCAGATGTCTAATGTTGTTAGAATAACTCCTGGATCATCTCATAGTAGAGTGATTGATCAGTTGGGAGCCTCTATGCATGCTGTGCCTCAAGCATACTGTAACCTGAGCATGCTGAAGTCTAACATGCCCAGATTGAGCACTATGGAACTTTCTGCATCGCAACAAGAAGATTCTTGCTTAGGAGAGATGTGGGTTGCTCTTGAATAAACATGATATCACCAGGGTGACCAAGACAAAACATCCACTCATCTCTTTGCTCCTGAGAGAGTGGGAGAAGCTAAAGATGGAAGATGGAGTTATGTACAGGATCACACATCCGCCAAACAAGACTCGTCGTGCTCAGTTACTTCTTCCAGAGAAGTTCAGAACTATGGTTCTCACGCGCTGCATGATGACTCAGGTCATTTAGGATTTGACAAGACATATGGACTTGTCAGAGACCGGGTTCTACTGGCCACGCATGAAGATGGAAGTAGAAGAGTACTGTAAGTCCTGTGCTCGCTGTGTACAGAGGGAAAACACTTCCAAAGATAGTTGCGCCGCTTGGTCATATGCAAAGCGATGGACCTATGGACCTTGTGTGTATGGATTTCCTGTCCATTGAGCCAGACTCCAGTAACACAGCGAATGTTCTTGTCATTACGGATCATTACACAAGATACGCTCAAGCTTTTCCTACGAAGGATCAGAAAGCATCCACGGTCGCCAAGGTATTGTGGGAGAGGTACTTCATCCATTATGGTCTGCCCAAGAGGATGCATAGTGATCAAGGTAGAGATTTTGAAAGTCGACTCATCCATGAGCTACTGAATATGCTTGGAGTGGAGAAGTCAAGGACAACACCATATCATCCTCAGGGAGATCCGCAACCCGAGAGATTCAACCGAACCTTGTTGAACATGCTTGGAACTCTTGATCCTACACGAAAGAACAAATGGAGTCAGTATGTTGGGCATCTAGTGCACTCGTATAACTGTAGTCGGAATGAAGCGACTGGCTATTCGCCATATTTTTGATGTTTGGACGTGAAGCTAGATTGCCTGTTGATATTTGTTTTGGAGTCTCGAGTGATAGCTCTTCAGAGAGAACTTATCTCAAGTATGTATCTGATATGAAGAAACAGTTACAAGCTACTTACAAACTTGCTGAGAGCACTGCTGGAAAGCAAAACCAAGAAAACAAACAGCGATATGATAAGAAGATCCGCTACACGCAACTTATGCCTGGAGACAGAGTCCTCATACGGAATCTAGGACTGCAAGGAAAACATAAGCTGGCAGATCGCTGGGCCTCTACGCCATATGTGGTGGAAAGTCAGATGTCAAACTTACCTGTGTTTCGTTTGAAGCCTGAAATTGGAGATGGACCCATTAAGATTCTTCATCGAAACCACCTGCTACCACTGGGGCAGAAAGTGCGCATAGAACCTGGGGTTAACATAGAACCAACACCTGGTAGAAGGACCCTGCAAAGAAGGAGGAAGAGAAAGGGAAATGAAAAGTTGCCTGGAAACTGTACTCCTCAGAATGATGAGAAAGTTGAAGAGGTTGAGAATCCAGAAGATGAGAAGGATTTTGACTCAGAAGATGAAGACATCGGAGTATGGTATGAAGTGCCAAATACAAACTGTATAAGCGAGAAGTGGAAGAGATGCTGGAACCATTTAGCTTGGACTTAGACATAGTTTGGAATCAAATGACAGGGGAACCTGAAAGAGCAGACCAAGTTCTGAAGTAAAAGAGTCCAGTCAAGAAGCTGAGGTCGTAACTGGAGTTGAAGTAGATGATAATGAGGCATCTAACTCAGTTGAAGAGATTACAGAAGAGGAACGAGAAGTTCAGGGAGAAGTGGAAACTTCGGAGGAAATGGAAGGACCAGGGATAAGAAGATCTCAGAGAGTAAAGAAAGCACCTGTATTACTTACCTATGATAAACCCGAGTTCCAAGTATAGCCCCAGTTGTCAGATATTGTTCCACATTGTACAAGTGGATTGGATAAGGGAAACACAAATGTATCTCATTTTCAATTATCTAACAAGTTTTGTCTCAGCTGTAGGTTGTAGTTAAGAGTTGACACATTTACTTGTCATTACATTTCACTTATGTTCACAAGTCATGAGGACATGCCTATTTTGGTGGGGGGAGAGTGTAATACCTTGCTAAAACCAAGTATAGAGTTTATTTGTTATAATTCATTGGTATTAGATTTAAAAGGTGATCGAATAGCTCCTGATTTGTAATGTCATTAATGCATTTCTTTTGAAGCAATGTTTAAAAAAAATGTACAAGTAATAGGTTGGTTTATTTTTAAGTTTAAATTTCCCACGTATCTTGTTAAAAGTTTTGACCAATGAGGTAACTTGTTGAGTTGTGGCCAATGGGAGAGTGGACTGGTTGCTAGGAAGGAAAGAGAGGGAAAAAAGTTGAGAGGGAGAAAGAGGAGAGACGTTAGTGGCGTTGGGGAAGAAAAAAACGACCCAAGCAAACGATAAAGATAAAACAAAACTATACCTACAGAGTTTGTTTTAAAGGGAAATCCTGATTTTATTTCTATAAGAAAGTGTTTATTAGTTCGTTAAGAAAGACCTAGTAGAGACTGAAGCTGCCGGGCACATTGTGGAGACACTGACATTCTAGAGGTTAGCCTAGCATCGTGCAAGACTTGGAGAGAATTGCTTGTGACGCAACGAGTTCGGGTTTCCAACGGATGTCTGTTGCTGCTACGGATTACTGGCTGCATTGATAGCTGTGTTCGCTGTGGATCTTGGGAGGACACCTGCACGGAACTACTATATTTTGCTGAGGCATTATCTACAAGTAGTGAGTAACTACAAATGTGTGGTGGACTTCAGGACTTTATGTATGTCGTCATTTTTTTTTATGAGCTCCAACGCCGCGCCCAGGGTTTGGCAAGCTTGCAAATAATTTGGACATGGGTTGTGGGAAAATCATTGGGGTTTATAATTTGTATTTCTGTTGATGTGATATATTGAACATTTGATTAATATAGATATTGAACCTTATGTCTGTTGTATTGGTGGAGTCATTTACTGTTTCAGTTTCATTTAATGCATGGGAAAGCATATCCTTATACCAATAACCAAGTCTATAATCATTCTATCTGAAGTTAATACCCTATTTGTCATTCACCCTAGCAAGTTTACAATAGGGATTCTTATTGGAGATGTCCTTCTCACCTAATATCCCATGCTGTTCAGATATTCTAAATAAGGTAATATCTTGAGAGTCAAATTCGAGCCTGGTGAGAGGGTTACATAATGATTTAGTAAGAACTACAAAATAATGATTTAGTCATCTATAGATGACTTGGAATTAAATAAAACAAACATTTTATTAAAGTAAAGTCACACAAATATTTTGTGCATACACAACATTTATAAATGAGGCCCCTTAAATCAAACCTTAAATCAACTGAATACCAGATAGACTAACCACTTTTGAAGAGCTAATGTCACACAGAGGAGGGGCTGGTGACACAGACAAACTGAAACTGGAACAAGGGATATTTTTGAAACAGTCTTCCTTCATACATTTCAAATGATAGACACAGCAAGTGAACATTAATACTGTGTTTAATCACATCTTGTACCGTAAAGTTTAATGGTACTCTAAAACCTCAGAGAGAAACAGAAAGTATTTCCCCTTAACCTCATAGAGAAACAATAAGTATTTACCCAATTCCTGGGAAAATGATGCTCCAATTTCTCCAAACCCTCATAGAGAAACAGAAAGTATTTCCCCAAAAACCTCATATAGAAAGTCTATGGGTGGGGTAGTACACTCTTACAAAAAAAGGTGCTTTCTAGAACCTAAAAGGGTTCTTCGGATGTCCCCATAGCAGAACCATTTTCAGTTCCAGGTAGAACCCTTTCCACAGAGGGTTCTAAATGGAAATTCAAACTCAAATAGCTAAATGATCTTTGGTATGACCATCTTAAAAAAAATCCATATGTTAGCTTAGAACCCCCCCCATCCCCCGGCTTTGACAGGGCTTAGACTCTAGACTCACAGTAATACATTTAACTTGTTTAGTATAATTGACTTGTAACCCCACTCACTACTTCTAGCTGTATAGTCCGTCTGTTTGTGTTGTTGGTCCTGGCTAGCTAGCCAATGTTCCGGTCGGTAGCTAGCTATCTAGCACTCACTCACATGGCTAGCGCCACCATGAAAAGGGGCATGAGGAAAGACCTACAATATTTCGTTTTTTTAAGTAGCGAGAACGCTTGGGAGCAGACAATGTTGGAAAAGTAATCCTTACACATGTTTTACTTTTCTTAAATGTTGTTTTGTAATTGACTAAAACAAGCAGAAAACAAGAAAATTGTGTTTGGAAAAAGGTTACGTTTTTGCTGTGAGCCATTGGGAGAACCGAGGTAACCACGTGTTGTTTTCCACCAAGGTGGGTGGGGACGCGACGTTCTATCTAATACCGATTGGGAGTATTGTTGCTTGAAAGAACGTTTAAAGATTAACTATGCAGAAATCGCTCCACCATTTCCTGGTTGATAAAATAGTTTGCCTAATTTCAGTTTATGTGTCAAAACAAGCAGTCATTGTGTAGAAAATCAAATAAAACATTCAAAACCGCTGTGAAATATATTTTACATAACCAAAATGATTGTATTTCAGCTGCTTGAAACTGGTGTATAAAACTAAAAGTAAAAAGTGCAAAAACAAAACTTAAGAAGGGGAAGCATAGAAATAGCACACATAGAACAGATCTACCGCTTCTGAAACTTGTTTTCAATTAAAATAAAATACCTATAACTCACATTTCAATGTGAATTTGGTTATGTCGCCCAAAAAGTTATTTATTCTAGTTTTAAAAGTACTTTTCAAACCATTAGATTAAAATTCATATTTATCAAACATTTTGGGTCAAATGTTTATAATAGACTGAAAAATAATACTATGGTGATTGGTGAAGGGTTTCCTTGTCCGTTACCCATTATTACATATGTCCTTTTAAATAACTATAAAAACAGTATAATTAGAAAATGTATTTTTCATTAACTAAAACCCTCAAAATTGTTATTGGCAATAGCTTATCATACAACACACTGTAGGCCTCACATGACAGGGATGTTTACCCTACAGTGTATTCTCTACCAGGACGTCTCCAGGCCCTTACCGACGTCCGCATATTGACTATCCCTTAAAGAATGTGTTACCTAAGTACAGATGTTATTGGTTTATTTATTATTGGTAGAGATAAAGTGACTATAAATAATTAACAGAGTAGCAGCAGCATAAAAAGATGGGGTGGGGGGGGCAGTGCAAATAGTCCGGGTAGCCATGATTAGCTGTTCAGGAGTCTTATAGCTTGGGGGTGGAAGCTGTTGAGAAGCCTTTTAGACCTAGACTTGGCGCTCCGGTACCGCTTGCCGTGCGGTAGCAGAGAGAACAGTCTATGACTAGGGTGGCTGGAGTCTTTGACAATTTTGAGGGCCTTCCTCTGACACCCCCTGATATAGAGGTCCTGGTTGGCAGGAAGCTTGGCCCCAGTGAAGTACTGGGCCGTACCCACGACCCTCTGTAGTGCCTTGCGGTTGGAGGCCAAGCAGTTGCCATACCATGCAGTGATGCAACCAGTCAGGATGCTCTCGATGGTGCAGCTGTATAACTTTTTGAGGATCTGAGGACCCATGCCAAATCTTTTCAGTCTCCTGAGGGGGAATAGGCCCTTTTCACGATGACGTCATCTAACTTCCGCCTTTCCGCGTAGCAGGTTAACTTCACTTCCGTTCGCCCGTAACCTGAGACTTCTCAACGAAAATACAAGTGTTGACCACTAACTAGCAAGTTAGCTACTTGAAGAAATTCCAAAAGGTACGTTTAAGTTAAATTAGTAAAGTTAAGAGTAATAATGTTTACGTATATGCAATGGTTTGTAACTTGCTAACGTTATTGTTAATTCATAATTGTTCACTGCCTTAGTTACTTAAAAGTGGGCTAACGTTAGCTAACAACAACTTAGTACCAGATACCGATAACGTTAAAAGGTAGCGTTACATTGCTGCCTGGCTGTAATGTAACAAGTTTACTTAGCTAGCTATCTAACCCTTTGTTAGGCAGTTAGTTTATTCATGAATGTATAGTAACTCACCTATTCAAATACTGTTGTGCATGATAGCTAGATAAATATTGATTCCTGGTCAAAGCTGAATGTTAATTTAGCTGTTTCTTTTCTCCCGGTGTCTGTATCGCAACAGTATCCCATCCAACACCGAAGCATGGCACAATCTTCGAGAAGATGCTATTGCAGTGTACCATTTTGTTCAAACAACAAACAGAAATTCCCGTATCTGAGTTTTCACGATTTCCCTGTTGATGGAGAAATACGTGCCCGTTGGGTGAGGGCGATCAGGAGAGATGAGGGACCAAGTTTTAAGATTCTTCGTGGGAGCACCTTTGTTTGCAGTCAGCACTTTCCCCCTGAGGATAGATACACATCGGCCAGTGGACGGATCCGTATTAAACAGGGATCAGTGCCGTCTAGATTCCACTGGAATGATTGGGGTAAGGATAGGTAGACAGCGTTAAACGTAATACTACTGTAATCCAATAATATATTACTTGTACAAAATGTTTAATAATTTAATCCTGATGCAATATAGCTGCTACATTTTGTCATTTTAGGGACTGAAAAGTGATTACCAAAATGTATCATGACAAGCATATGGTTAATTTCACACATATAGGAGGCGGCTCACAAGCTCGGGAGTCAGTTTACCAGCGAGCAAGAAAGCGTCTTGGTGTTGCTGTCCTGGATGATTCTGATCATGAGATGCCTGACAGCACAGAGGGTGCTTTGCCTGCAGTGACAAACGATCACGACTATGCCTGCCGTCCTTCTCCTGGTTAGTATTACAAATAAGAGTAACCATGTATCTGTTTGGCAAAAAAAGTAAAAGTATATGGCAGTTAAGTAAAAATACTATTTTATACTACGATTTGGAGTAACTGGTCTCTCTGTGAAAAGACTTGGCGTTTTAAACCTCATCCATCTTAGAAGCTTCTTCAGTTTTATTTATTGAAAATGGGATGGGATAGATGAGTAATAACTAACCTACCAACATGTATGCTTTTTCTTCCCCTTAAGGTAAACTGGACAGTGCTACTCAAAGAATTCGAGAGTTGGAGCTGCAAGTGTTGTCCCTAGAAATTGAGATCCAGCACCTGACAGTTAAGAAGCAGCATCCACTCCTTTTTAATTTTTGTGTCACAGATGAGGACTATCGCTACTACACACGATTCAGCTCAAAGGAGGTCTTCACTGTGTTTTGGGATTCTGTTTATCCCTCTGCTTCACGGCTTGTATACTGGTCTAAGGCACAGCAAACGGCACATGTGACACCTAGCCCTCACCGAAAACTTCCACTTATTGATGAACTATTTATGTTTCTGTGTCGTGTTGCAGCTGGGCTTCAGGAGAAAACCTTGTCTACCATCTTTGAGGTCAGCCTGTCCACAGTTAGCCGCATCATTTTAACATGGACTAGCTACCTTTACCAGCTTCTTGGCTCACTGCCGGTGTGGATGACAAGAGAGCAGGTGCAGGCCACAATGCCTGATAAGTTCAAGCTCTACTGCCCTCAGGTGAGAGTTATAGTAGACTGCACCGAGATTCGCTGTGAAACACCATCCTCCCTCTCACTACAGTCAGAAACCTTTTCGAGCTACAAAAATCACACCACCTTTAAAGGGCTGATTGGTGTAGCTCCATGTGGTGTTATCACATTTGTATCAAAGCTCTACACAGGCTCCATCTCCGACATGGAAATAACACGGAAATGTCAGATCTTGCATTTACTTCAACCCGGAGATGAATTAATGGCGGACAAGGGTTTCCTGATCGAGAGGATGTTGTCAGAAGTGGGGGCAACACTCGTCATCCCTCCACTGAAAAAATCTCCTCAGCTCAGCAGGGAGGACACTCTTAAGACCCAGGCCATCGCCCGGCTGAGGATTTTAGTCGAGAGGGCCATACGGAGGGTGAAGGAGTACCATATCTGGGATGGGCTTGTTCCTCTTTCCACAGTGGGTTCAGTGAATCAGCTGTGGGCCATCTGCTGCCTCATGTCGAACTATCAGGGACCTCTTGACATTAAAGGAGACAAACTAGTCTGATGTTTTTGTCAACTGGAAGTTGTATATTTCCTGAGTAAGCTAGATGGGCTGTAAATAGAAGTACTTTTATATTACTGTATTGTATGTACAAAAAAATGTAAATATGAATTAACTTTGTTGGTAATTTAATTGATCTAATGTTATACTGTATGTTTTTGTTAAGGGTAATAACTTTTTCATAGCTATTAATGAACCTAATGTGATATATTGTAAAAATATCCAACTATTAACCATGTTATGTGCTTATGTGTCATGGCACTGATGGAACTATTAAATATATGTTTGCAAGCAACTGCTTCCAATCCTTTTTGATTTTGGTAAGAGCATTTACAACATCGCAATCCTTTTCAAAATTTGTATTTCAATACATAGATATACAGTATATAACACAATTAAGTTCATTTGCAGTTAAAGAAAAACATGTCGACATTTACATCACAATCCTTTTCAAAATGTGTGTTTCAGTACATAGGAGATATACAGTATATGACAAGTTAATTTGCAGTTAAAGAAAAAAATGTCAAAGGTTCACCTTCCACATTTACCTTAACACTATTTACACATAAAATTCTGCCTTATGTTTTATAACTTAAGAAGACATCCATGTAGATGAGCGACACCGGATGTAAACATAACCTGCATCGCGGCAGAACGGAAGTTGTCTGACGTCACGTGAAAAGGGCCTATTGGCTTTGTCGTGCCCTCTTCACGGCTGTCTTAGTGTGTTTGGACCATGATAGTTCGTTGGTGATGTGGACACCAAGGAACTTGAAGCTCTCAACCTGTTCCACTACAGCCCCGTCGATGAGAATGGGGGCGTGCTCAGTCCTCTTTTTTTTCCTATAGTCCACAATCATCTCCTTTGTCTTGGTCACGTTGAGGGAGTGGTTGTTATCCTGGCACCACTCGGCCAGGTCTCTGACCTCCTCCTTACAGGCTGTCTCATCGTTGTCGGTGATCAGGCCTACCACTGTTGTGTCGTCGGCAAACTTAATGATGGTGTTGGAGTCGTGCCTGGCCATGCAGTCATGGGTGAACAGGGAGTACAGGAGGGGACTGAGCACGCACCCCTGAGGGGCCCCCTTGGCAGATGTGTTGTTACCTACCCTTACCACCTGGGGGCGGCCCGTCAGGAAGTCCAGGATCCAGTTGCAAAGGGAGGTGTTTAGTCCCAGGACCCTTAGCTTAGTGATGAGCTTTGAGGGCACTATGGTGTTGAACGCTGAGCTGTAGTAAATGAATAGCATTCTCATGTAGGTGTTCCTCTTGTCCAGGTGGGAAAGGGCATCATCTGTGGATCTGTTGAGGCGGTATGCAAATTGGAGTGGGTCTAGGGTTTCTGGGATAATGGTGTTGATGTGAGCCATGACCAGCCTTTCAAAGCACTTCATGGCTACAGACGTCAGTGCTACGGGTCCGTAGTCATTTAGGCAGGTTATCTTAGTGTCCTTGGGCACGGGGACTATGGTGGTCTGCTTGAAACATGTTGGTATTACAGACTCAGTCAGGGACAGGTTGAAAATGTCAGTGAAGACACTTGCCAGTTGGTCAGCACATGCTCGGAGTACACGTCCTGGTAATTCGTCTTGTGAATGTTGACCTGCTTAAAAGTCTTACTCACATCGGCTACGGAGAGCGGGATCACATAGTCATCCGGAACAGCTAGTGCTCTCATGCATGCTTCAGTGTTGCTTGCCTCGAAGCAAGCATAGAAGTAATTTAGCTCGTCTGGTAGGCTCGTGTCACTGGGCAGCTCGCGGCTGTGCTTCCCTTTGTAGTCTGTAATAGTTTTCAAGCCCTGCCACATCCGACGAGCGTTAGAGCCGGTGTAGTACGATTCAATATTAGTCCTGTATTGACTCTTTGCCTGTTTGATGGTTCGTCGGAGGGCATAGCGGGATTTCTTATAAGCGTCCGGGTTAGAGTCCCGCTCCTTGAAAGCGGCAGCTCTACCCTTTAGCTCAGTGCGAATGTTGTCTGTAATCCATGGCTTCTGGTTGGGGTATGTACGTACGGTCACGGTGGGGACGACATCATCAATGCACTTATTGATGAAGCCAGTGACTGATGTGGTGTACTCCTCAATGCTATCTGAAGAATCCCGGAACATGTTCCAGTCTGTACTAGCAAAACAGTCCTGTAGCTTAGCATCTGCGTCATCTTACCACTTTTTTATTAACCGAGTCACTTGTGCTTCCTGCTTTAGTTTTTGCTTATAAGCAGGAATCAGGAGGATAGAGTTATGGTCAGATTTGCCAAATGGAGGGCGAGGGAGAGCTTTGTATGGGTCTCTGTGTGTGGAGTAAAGGTGGTCTAGAGTTTTTTTTCCTCTGGTTGCACATTTAACATGCTGGTAGAAATTAGGTAGAACGGATTTAAGTTTCCCTGCATTAAAGTCCCCGGCCACTAGGAACGCTGCCTCTGGATGAGCGTTTTCCTGTTTACTTATGGCCTTATACATCTCATTGAGTGCAATCTTAATGCCAGCGTTGGTTTGTGGTGGTAAATAGACAGCTATGAAAAATATAGATGAAAACTCTCTTGGTAAATAGTGTGGTCTACAGCTTATCATAAGATACTCTACCTCAGACGAGCAAAACCTTGAGACTTCCTTAGTATTTGATTTTGTGCACCAGCTGTTGTTTACAAATATACACAGACCGCAACCCCTTGTCTTACCGGAGTCAGCCGTTCTCTCCTGCCGATGTAGCGTATATCCCATCAACTGTATTTTAAAATATTATATTGTATTGTACTGTCATAGCACCTAATCATGCCCTAAGTCAAATTGGCACTCCTTACCTCTCAACTACAATATCTAATGTTGAGTGTTCTGATGCAAAATGCTGCTGTGCATTATTCCGTTTTTACACTTTGCAGCTGGATGAGATCAAAGACTTTACCAGTAATGTCATGTGATTAGACTTGGTGAAAAGTGAAAACAACTTTTTGTAAAGTGAACAATAATTATACTACTTTACGTGTGTAAGTGTTTGAGGGGTCTGGTTTTTATTTGAAATGATTTGCTAAAATGGAAAATCTCTCTTCCTCAGTGGCTGAAGATGAAGAATTTATTTCTACGCTTTCTAAATTGTTTAACCTATTTGGGTGAGAAGCGACCAGCATCGGGCCGTCGGAGATCCTCTCCAGTCTCCTTATGGAATTAACCATCAGCTAACTGTGACATCATCAATAAGACTACTATATCAGTCAATCAATCAAACAATCACTGATTAACAAAAAATTTAACAAAATTATATTACAAAAGCCTGTCCTTCAAATACTGAGTAGCACTAGTTTAGTGTTTCTGAAAGAAGTGTACATTTTATGCATAAACATACTTTGTCTTGAAACATGATTGATTGGTTACTGGATAAATGAAGTGAATAAATGGTGTAATTCTATATGGGTGACGTGTAGTATTTTGATTGCCCAATAAACTACTTTCAAGCCTCATACATGTTTAGCACTGTTTTAAATTCATCATACATGTTTAGTGCAGTTGTTTCTTGTTTTGTGTTGCAATCATATTCATTTCTCTATTGCTCTACCACTTTTGTCAAAAAACTGTATGTAGACCCACTAAACTGAAGTGTGTTTGACAAAACTACACCGTCCTAACTTAATACCTGTCACAAAACTAAATAGCTCTATCAAAACAGTATCATTTGTCATGGGATAGGAAGGTTTTCTTACCATTCATTAGAACTCAACAAATACTATAATTAAGCAATAAGGTATGTGTGGGTATGGTATATGGCCAATATACCACGGTTAAGGCATTCCCCTAGACCACGCCCACCTTTGTGGAAAACGATCCATCTTCCCCATTGACCCCCATTGATAAAGAGCTAATTTCCTTGTAGATTTTTTTGTCATGCAGAAATAAAAAACCATGCAGAAAAGTTTATTTGTTTTACAATGTACGTCAAACCAGGTCAAACATCCCAATCAACATTTTGCAATGCTCCCACAAAAGGAAATAGATATTGTGAAGAGAGCGCTGTGGCTTCAGGATAAGTCTAATTAACATAATACAAAAATACCCATAAAAATCTGTCTGTTTAAGCTAGAGTATCACGTTTCAGGAGAAGCCCCAGATGCAGACATTGTCGAAGTAACAAAAGTGTATTACAAAAACAGGGGGCAGGCAAACAACAGGTCAAGGGCAGGCAGAAGTCAGTAACCCAGATCAGAGTCCAAAAGGTACAGAACGGCAGGCAGTCTCAGCGTCAGGGCAGGCAGAATGGTCAATACCGGGAAAACTAGAAAACAGGAACTTGAGAAAGACAGGCGCAAGGGGAAAACCGCTGGTAGTTTTGACGAAACAAAACAAACTGGCAACAGACAAACAGAGAACACAGGTATAAATACACTGGGGATACTAGGGAAGATGGGCGACACCTGGAGGGGGGTGGAGACAATCACAAAGACAGGTGAAACAGATCAGGGTGTGACATAGAGATATGTGGGTTTTTGCATTGGTTGCTTCTCAATCCACCACATCTGCCGATATCTGCGGTGGAAGGTGGCAGAGCTAGAGCGGTGTTTGTCAGACCATGAGACATCCCGAAAATTGGTCTTCTCACAAAAATGTCTGTAGCGTCCGGTTTGGCCTACAAACTATTATCACCACTCTATTGAAAGCTGAGACTCCGTTTGGCACTAGGATGCTCACAAGCCTCATAAGGCTCACCTGAAGTTGGTACAGTCTCTTCTTCCTACTTCTGTCTACACTAATCTGACCCCTCTGTCTAAAGCTCAGACTCTCATGAACAGGATGGTTTTCTCTGTTTTGCCCTAGTTCGCCCAAAAGCCTCACAATAAAAACTAAATAATGGAAGTGTACAGTGCATTCGGAAAGTATTCAGACCTCTTGACGTTTTCCACATTTTGTTACGTTAGAGCCTTATTCTAAAATTGATTAAATTGTTTTTATCCCCTCATCAATCTACACACAATACCCCATAATGACAAAGCAATAACACGTTTTTAGAAATTCTTGCAAATGTACAAAAAATAAAAAACTGAAATACCAAATGTACATAAGTATTCAGACCCTTTACTCAGTACTTAGGGTTGTTGTCCTACTGGAAGGTGAACCTTCAGCCCAGTCTAAGGTCCTGAGCGTTCTGGAGCAGGATTTCATCAAGGATCTCTCTGTACTTTGCTCCGTTAATCTTTCCCTCGATCCTGACTAGTCTCCATGTCCCTGCCGCTGAAAAACATCCCCACAGCATGATGCTGCCACCACCATGCTTCACCGTAGGGATGGTGCCAGATTTCTTCCAGATGTGACGCTTGGCATTCAGGCCAAAGAGTTCAATCTTGGTTTCATCAGACCAGAGAATCTTGTTTCTCATGGTCTGAGAGTCCTTTAGGAGCCTTTTGGGAACTCCAAGTGGGCTGTCATGTGCCTTTTACTGAGGAGTGGCTTCCTTCTGGCCACTCTACCATAAAGGCCTGATTGGAAACATCTCAAGGATGATCACTCATGCTGCCAAACATGCCCTCGTAAAACTGACTATCCTACCGATCCTTGACTTCGGCGATGTCATTAACAAAATAGCCTCCAACACTCTACTCAGCAAATTGGATGTAGTCTATCACAGTGCCATCCGTTTAGTCACCAAAGCCGTCAGCTGTATGTTGTCCATGTCGTCGTTCAGCCAAGATATTACAGTTTTTAATGTTCCATTGGTAGGATAACCGTAATCTTAGGTCATCTAATTTATTTTCAAATGATTGAACATTGGCTAATAGGATTGATGGAAGAGGCAGTTTACTCGCTCGCCGTCGGATCCTTACAAGGCACCCCGTCCACGATATCTCAGTCTCTTTCTCCTGCGAATGACGGGGATTTGGGCCTTGTCGGGTGTCTGTAGGATATCCTTCACGTCTGACTCGTTGAAGAAAAAATATTGGTCCAATACGAGGTGAGTAATCGCTGTCCTGATATCCAGAAGCTCTTTTTGGTTATAAGAGACGATGGCAGAAACATTATGTACAGAATAAATTACAAATAACGCGAAAAAAACTCACATAATTGTAGAATTGGTTAGAGGGCTGTAAAACGGCAGCCATCTTCTCCGGCGCCATCTCTGTCCATTGTCCGCCATCTCCGTCCATTTGAGATGGCGGAATACAAATATTCCAAAACATGCATCCTGTGTGCAACAAGGCAGTTAAGTAATGCTGCAAGAAATGAACTTTTTTATCCTGAATACAAAGCGTTATGTTTGGGGCAAATCCAACACAACACATCACTGAGTACCACTGTTCATATTTTAAAGCATGGTGGGGGCTGCATCCTCATATATGAACAAGAGTAAATGGTACGAGATGGTAATCAAACGTTTTATAGTGTTCTTTTTGTCTGAATTAGGATCAAGCACCAAAACAGGACACTGTTTTCTACTTTGTTACTGGAATTGTAAAAGTGTTCCATGCTGTATTACGACTGTTCAAATGTTTTGCTACTGTCTGTATATCCATAGGTTTTAATCTACATCACATTGAATATTTTCCCTATTAAATACATTTCCCAATGTAATGATGTACTGTATAAACTATGAAAAAACCAAACACTCCACTAGTTACTATTATTTGATATATATTTAGGGAGGTTAACAATCACATGCAAAGAGTTGAGATGTTGGTGGTAGAGATATAGAGTTATAGAGTTTGAAAAAGGTTACGTTTTTGCTGTGAGCCATTGGGGTAACCGAGGTAACCACGTGTTGTTTTCCACCAAGGTGGGTGGGGACACGACATTCTATCTAATACCAATTGGGAGTATTGTTGCTTGAAAGAACGTTTAAAGATTAACTATGCAGAAATCGCTTCACCATTTCCTGGTTGATAAAATATTTTGCCTAATTTCAGTTTGTGACAAAACAAGCAGTCATTGTGTAGAAAATCATTGTACCATCTAAACCGCTGGGACACATTTTGTATAACACAAAATATTGTATTTTACCTGCTTGAAGCTGGTGTACAAAACTAAAAGTAAAAAGGGCAACAAAAAAAACTGGGAAGGGAAGCATAGAAATAGCGCACATAGAACAGATCTACCGCTTATGAGACTTGCTTTCAATTAGAATGAAAGATCTATAACTCAATTTCTATGTGAATTTGGTCATGTCGCCCAAGAAGTTATATATAGTTTTAAAAGTACTTTTCAAACCGTTGGATTAAAATTAATATTATTCAAACATTTTGGGATCAAATGTTGATAAATAGCCTGAAAAATAATACTATGGTGATTGGTGAAGGGTTTCCTTTTAAATAACTATCGAAACAGTATCATTTTTTATCTGATTAGAAAATGTATTTTTCATTAACTAAAACCCTCAAAATTGTTATTGGCAATAGCTTATCATACAACACACTGTAGGCCTCACATGACGGTGATGTTAGCCCTAGAGTGTATTCTCTACCAGGACGTCTCCAGGCCCTTACCGACGTCCGCATATTGACTATCCCTTCAAGAAAGTGTTACCTAAGTACAGATGTTATTGGTTTATCTTGGCCGAGAACACGCTGTAGGCCTGAGATGACATTTATGATTGGTGCTTCAACTTAAAATACATACATGTATCTCAACAGTGGAATTTGTTATCTAATGACAAAGTAGTCTCACCATTCATTACATTATGGCAACAAATATATTATAGTTTGTTACTATTGCTTGAACACTTTTCTGGAATCAGGGTTCACTTTTGCAAAACAGTTGATGCAGCCCACTAAACTGATGTGTGTTTGCCAAAAACAACACATTTATTTTGCAAAATGCACTAACACCATCAGAACTTACAAAACCTGTCTCAAATGTATATTACTACCAGAACAGTACCATTTGTCATCTAATGAGAATATTTATTTTGCTATATTAACTAACACCCCCTGAAAACTTAGATACAGTGCCTTCAGGAAGCATTCACACCCCTTTACTTTTTCAACATTTTATTGTTACAGCCTGAAATGTAAATAAATTCAATTGAGATTTTGTGTCACTGATCTACACAAAATACCCCATAAAGTCCAAGTGGATTCTTGCTTATAGAACATTTTAGAAATTAATAAATAAGGTCATCTTACCATTAGTCACATCATTGCTCAAGAAACACTAACTAAAAACATCCTCGTCGATCACATGCAAAGAGTTGACATGTTGGTGGTAGAGATATAGCGTTATGAGAATAATCGATATTATGGACCGTGAACAAAATATTTTATTAAGTTTCACATTCTTTACATAGTAGATGTTTGCTTTATGTGTATAGGGTTGTGTCTAATGTTTTGTGTAATTTGTAGAAAAACGTTGAGCATTTGCAATGACAAATGACAAACTATTGTATAGAGGATATCATGATTGTTTTGAGTGCATGTGCAAAACCAATTGAAAAAAACCTAAAACAAGCGTACACATTCTTTTTTCAGGGTGTGAAATACCCTCAAGGGGGTTCATGACAGAGATTATTGACATGGCTGTGATGTAAACTGGTTTGTGTTTTGACTGTGAGAGGTGTGGCAGGACGGGGCAGGTATCTGCAGAGAGAGTATAAGACAGAGATGACAGAGAGACACTCCACTACTCTACTACTGAGGTCCAGAAGACATCAGCAGACAACCAGCATCAACCAGAATCTTCCAACTCAGAGGTAAGTTTGCTTTCACTGAGCCACTTCTTTTCTCAAATGTGAAAGCTGTATACAGCTGGACACTACTCGGTCCATCCCTGTCACGGCAGACTGTGCATTTTTGTTAACCTGGTGTGCTCTCTGTGCTCTGGCAGAGAAAGAGGACCCTGTGTGTGTTTTGACCTGTTGTGCTATCTGTGCTTTAATAAAGGATGAAGATCCAGATTGTGATACTGCTGTTCGCTCTTGTGAGTGTCCTGTTAGCAGCAAGTACACTCAATGAAGCTGTCCCCATGGAAGGTACGTCTAGTGTGTGTGTGTGCGTGTGCGTGTGTGTGTGAAAAAAGTACCAAATCCGGGTTCAAATACTAATTATCTTTATTTCTATTAATTTCAAATACATTTCGAAGCAAGTATTTGGAAAAATGTTCTTTAAAAATACAAGTAGGGTGAATATTGTAATTTAGTTGGAAATACAATTGGAAAGTTTTGGCATGTATTTTAAAATATTATATTGTATTGTACTGTCATAGCACCTAATCATGCCCTAAGTCAAATTGGCACTCCTTACCTCTCAACTACAATATCTAATGTTGAGTGTTCTGATGCAAAATGCTGCTGTGCATTATTCCGTTTTTACACATTGCAGCTGGATGAGATCAAAGACTTTACCAGTAATGTCATGTGATTAGACTTGGTGAAAAGTGAAAACTACTTTTTGTAAAGTGAACAATAATTATACTACTTTACGTGTGTAAGTGTTTGAGTGGTCTGGTTTTTATTTGAAATGATTTGCTAAAATGGAAAATCTCTCTTCCTCAGTGGCTGAAGATGAAGCAGCTATATTGCTTTCTAAATTGTTTCGCAGAACGGGGTGAGAAGCGACCAGCATGGGGCCGTCGGAGATCCTCTCCAGTCTCCTTATGGAATTAACCATCAGCTTACTGTGACATCATCAATAAGACTACTATATCAGTCAATCAATCAAACAATCACTGATTAACAAAAAATTAAACAAAATTATTACAAAAGCCTGTCCTTCAAATACTGAGTAGCACTAGTTTAGTGTTTCTGAAAGAAGTGTACATTTTATGCATAAACATACTTTGTCTTGAAACATGATTGATTGGTTACTGGATAAATGAAGTGAATAAATGGTGTAATTCTATATGGGTGACGTGTAGTATTTTGATTGCCCAATAAACTACTTTCAAGCCTCATACATGTTTAGCACTGTTTTAAATTCATCATACATGTTTAGTGCAGTTGTTTCTTGTTTTGTGTTGCAATAATATTCATTTCTCTATTGCTCTACCACTTTTGTCAAAAAACTGTATGTAGACCCACTAAACTGAAGTGTGTTTGACAAAACTACACCGTCCTAACTTAATACCTGTCACAAAACTAAATAGCTCTATCAAAACAGTATCATTTGTCATGGGATAGGAAGGTTTTCTTACCATTCATTAGAACTCAACAAATACTATAATTAAGCAATAAGGTATGTGTGGGTATGGTATATGGCCAATATACCACGGTTAAGGCATTCCCCTAGACCACGCCCACCTTTGTGGAAAACGATCCATCTTCCCCATTGACCCCCATTGATAAAGAGCTAATTTCCTTGTAGATTTTTTTGTCATGCAGAAATAAAAAACCATGCAGAAAAGTTTCTTTGTTTTACAATGTACGTCAAACCAGGTCAAACATCCCAATCAACATTTTGCAATGCTCCCACAAAAGGAAATAGATATTGTGAAGAGAGCGCTGTGGCTTCAGGATAAGTCTAATTAACATAATACAAAAATCCCCATAAAAATCTGTCTGTTTAAGCTAGAGTATCACGTTTCAGGAGAAGCCCCAGATGCAGACATTGTCGAAGTAACAAAAGTGTATTACAAAAACAGGGGGCAGGCAAACAACAGGTCAAGGGCAGGCAGAAGTCAGTAACCCAGATCAGAGTCCAAAAGGTACAGAACGGCAGGCAGTCTCAGCGTCAGGGCAGGCAGAATGGTCAATACCGGGAAAACTAGAAAACAGGAACTTGAGAAAGACAGGCGCAAGGGGAAAACCGCTGGTAGTTTTGACGAAACAAAACAAACTGGCAACAGACAAACAGAGAACACAGGTATAAATACACTGGGGATACTGGGGAAGATGGGCGACACCTGGAGGGGGGTGGAGACAATCACAAAGACAGGTGAAACAGATCAGGGTGTGACATAGAGATATGTGGGTTTTTGCATTGGTTGCTTCTCAATCCACCACATCTGCCGATATCTGCGGTGGAAGGTGGCAGAGCTAGAGCGGTGTTTGTCAGACCATGAGACATCCCGAAAATTGGTCTTCTCACAAAAATGTCTGTAGCGTCCGGTTTGGCCTACAAACTATTATCACCACTCTATTGAAAGCTGAGACTCCGTTTGGCACTAGGATGCTCACAAGCCTCATAAGGCTCACCTGAAGTTGGTACAGTCTCTTCTTCCTACTTCTGTCTACACTAATCTGACCCCTCTGTCTAAAGCTCAGACTCTCATGAACAGGATGGTTTTCTCTGTTTTGCCCTAGTTCGCCCAAAAGCCTCACAATAAAAACTAAATAATGGAAGTGTACAGTGCATTCGGAAAGTATTCAGACCTCTTGACGTTTTCCACATTTTGTTACGTTAGAGCCTTATTCTAAAATTGATTAAATTGTTTTTATCCCCTCATCAATCTACACACAATACCCCATAATGACAAAGCAATAACACGTTTTTAGAAATTCTTGCAAATGTACAAAAAATAAAAAACTGAAATACCAAATGTACATAAGTATTCAGACCCTTTACTCAGTACTTAGGGTTGTTGTCCTACTGGAAGGTGAACCTTCAGCCCAGTCTAAGGTCCTGAGCGTTCTGGAGCAGGATTTCATCAAGGATCTCTCTGTACTTTGCTCCGTTAATCTTTCCCTCGATCCTGACTAGTCTCCATGTCCCTGCCGCTGAAAAACATCCCCACAGCATGATGCTGCCACCACCATGCTTCACCGTAGGGATGGTGCCAGATTTCTTCCAGATGTGACGCTTGGCATTCAGGCCAAAGAGTTCAATCTTGGTTTCATCAGACCAGAGAATCTTGTTTCTCATGGTCTGAGAGTCCTTTAGGAGCCTTTTGGGAACTCCAAGTGGGCTGTCATGTGCCTTTTACTGAGGAGTGGCTTCCTTCTGGCCACTCTACCATAAAGGCCTGATTGGAAACATCTCAAGGATGATCACTCATGCTGCCAAACATGCCCTCGTAAAACTGACTATCCTACCGATCCTTGACTTCGGCGATGTCATTAACAAAATAGCCTCCAACACTCTACTCAGCAAATTGGATGTAGTCTATCACAGTGCCATCCGTTTAGTCACCAAAGCCGTCAGCTGTATGTTGTCCATGTCGTCGTTCAGCCAAGATATTACAGTTTTTAATGTTCCATTGGTAGGATAACCGTAATCTTAGGTCATCTAATTTATTTTCAAATGATTGAACATTGGCTAATAGGATTGATGGAAGAGGCAGTTTACTCGCTCGCCGTCGGATCCTTACAAGGCACCCCGTCCACGATATCTCAGTCTCTTTCTCCTGCGAATGACGGGGATTTGGGCCTTGTCGGGTGTCTGTAGGATATCCTTCACGTCTGACTCGTTGAAGAAAAAAATCTTGGTCCAATACGAGGTGAGTAATCGCTGTCCTGATATCCAGAAGCTCTTTTTGGTTATAAGAGACGATGGCAGAAACATTATGTACAGAATAAATTACAAATAACGCGAAAAAACTCACATAATTGTAGAATTGGTTAGAGGGCTGTAAAACGGCAGCCATCTTCTCCGGCGCCATCTCTGTCCATTGTCCGCCATCTCCGTCCATTTGAGATGGCGGAATACAAATATTCCAAAACATGCATCCTGTGTGCAACAAGGCAGTTAAGTAATGCTGCAAGAAATGAACTTTTTATCCTGAATACAAAGCGTTATGTTTGGGGCAAATCCAACACAACACATCACTGAGTACCACTGTTCATATTTTAAAGCATGGTGGGGGCTGCATCCTCATATATGAACAAGAGTAAATGGTACGAGATGGTAATCAAACGTTTTATAGTGTTCTTTTTGTCTGAATTAGGATCAAGCACCAAAACAGGACACTGTTTTCTACTTTGTTACTGGAATTGTAAAAGTGTTCCATGCTGTATTACGACTGTTCAAATGTTTTGCTACTGTCTGTATATCCATAGGTTTTAATCTACATCACATTGAATATTTTCCCTATTAAATACATTTCCCAATGTAATGATGTACTGTATAAACTATGAAAAAACCAAACACTCCACTAGTTACTATTATTTGATATATATTTAGGGAGGTTAACAATCACATGCAAAGAGTTGAGATGTTGGTGGTAGAGATATAGAGTTATAGAGTTTGAAAAAGGTTACGTTTTTGCTGTGAGCCATTGGGGTAACCGAGGTAACCACGTGTTGTTTTCCACCAAGGTGGGTGGGGACACGACATTCTATCTAATACCAATTGGGAGTATTGTTGCTTGAAAGAACGTTTAAAGATTAACTATGCAGAAATCGCTTCACCATTTCCTGGTTGATAAAATATTTTGCCTAATTTCAGTTTGTGACAAAACAAGCAGTCATTGTGTAGAAAATCACTGTACCATCTAAACCGCTGGGAAACATTTTGTATAACACAAAATATTGTATTTTACCTGCTTGAAGCTGGTGTACAAAACTAAAAGTAAAAAGGGCAACAAAAAAAACTGGGAAGGGAAGCATAGAAATAGCGCACATAGAACAGATCTACCGCTTATGAGACTTGCTTTCAATTAGAATGAAAGATCTATAACTCAATTTCTATGTGAATTTGGTCATGTCGCCCAAGAAGTTATATATAGTTTTAAAAGTACTTTTCAAACCGTTGGATTAAAATTAATATTATTCAAACATTTTGGGATCAAATGTTGATAAATAGCCTGAAAAATAATACTATGGTGATTGGTGAAGGGTTTCCTTTTAAATAACTATCGAAACAGTATCATTTTTTATCTGATTAGAAAATGTATTTTTCATTAACTAAAACCCTCAAAATTGTTATTGGCAATAGCTTATCATACAACACACTGTAGGCCTCACATGACGGTGATGTTAGCCCTAGAGTGTATTCTACCAGGACGTCTCCAGGCCCTTACCGACGTCCGCATATTGACTATCCCTTAAAGAAAGTGTTACCTAAGTACAGATGTTATTGGTTTATCTTGGCCGAGAACACGCTGTAGGCCTGAGATGACATTTATGATTGGTGCTTCAACTTAAAATACATACATGTATCTCAACAGTGGAATTTGTTATCTAATGACAAAGTAGTCTCACCATTCATTACATTATGGCAACAAATATATTATAGTTTGTTACTATTGCTTGAACACTTTTCTGGAATCAGGGTTCACTTTTGCAAAACAGTTGATGCAGCCCACTAAACTGATGTGTGTTTGCCAAAAACAACACATTTATTTTGCAAAATGCACTAACACCATCAGAACTTACAAAACCTGTCTCAAATGTATATTACTACCAGAACAGTACCATTTGTCATCTAATGAGAAGATTTATTTTGCTATATTAACTAACACCCCCTGAAAACTTAGATACAGTGCCTTCAGGAAGCATTCACACCCCCTTTACTTTTTCCACATTTTATTGTTACAGCCTGAAATGTAAATAAATTCAATTGAGATTTTGTGTCACTGATCTACACAAAATACCCCATAAAGTCCAAGTGGATTTTGCTTATAGAACATTTTAGAAATTAATAAATAAGGTCATCTTACCATTAGTCACATCATTGCTCAAGAAACACTAACTAAAAACATCCTCGTCGATCACATGCAAAGAGTTGACATGTTGGTGGTAGAGATATAGCGTTATGAGATTAATCGATAATATGGACCGTGAACAAAATATTTTATTAAGTTTCACATTCTTTACATAGTAGATGTTTGCTTTATGTGTATAGGGTTGTGTCTAATGTTTTGTGTAATTTGTAGAAAACCGTTGAGCATTTGCAATGACAAATGACAAACTATTGTATAGAGGATATCATGATTGTTTTGAGTGCATGTGCAAAACCAATTGAAAAAAAATACTAAAACAAGCGTACACATTCTTTTTTCAGGGGGTGAAATACCCTCAAGGGTGTTCATGACAGAGATTATTGACATGGCTGTGATGTAAACTGGTTTGTGTTTTGACTGTGAGAGGTGTGGCAGGACGGGGCAGGTATCTGCAGAGAGAGTATAAGACAGAGATGACAGAGAGACACTCCACTACTCTACTACTGAGGTCCAGAAGACATCAGCAGACAACCAGCATCAACCAGAATCTTCCAACTCAGAGGTAAGTTTGCTTTCACTGAGCCACTTCTTTTCTCAAATGTGAAAGCTGTATACAGCTGGACACTACTCGGTCCATCCCTGTCACGGCAGACTGTGCATTTTTGTTAACCTGGTGTGCTCTCTGTGCTCTGGCAGAGAAAGAGGACCCTGTGTGTGTTTTGACCTGTTGTGCTATCTGTGCTTTAATAAAGGATGAAGATCCAGATTGTGATACTGCTGTTCGCTCTTGTGAGTGTCCTGTTAGCAGCAAGTACACTCAATGAAGCTGTCCCCATGGAAGGTACGTCTAGTGTGTGTGTGTGCGTGTGCGTGTGTGTGTGAAAAAAGTACCAAATCCGGGTTCAAATACTAATTATTTTTATTTCTATTAATTTCAAATACATTTCGAAGCAAGTATTTGGAAAAATGTTCTTTAAAAATACAAGTAGGGGTGAATATTGTAATTTAGTTGGAAATACAATTGGAAAGTTTTGGCATGTATTTAAAATATTATATTGTATTGTACTGTCATAGCACCTAATCATGCCCTAAGTCAAATTGGCACTCCTTACCTCTCAACTACAATATCTAATGTTGAGTGTTCTGATGCAAAATGCTGCTGTGCATTATTCCGTTTTTACACATTGCAGCTGGATGAGATCAAAGACTTTACCAGTAATGTCATGTGATTAGACTTGGTGAAAAGTGAAAACTACTTTTTGTAAAGTGAACAATAATTATACTACTTTATCTGTGTAAGTGTTTGAGTGGTCTGGTTTTTATTTGAAATGATTTGCTAAAATGGAAAATCTCTCTTCCTCAGTGGCTGAAGATGAAGCAGCTATATTGCTTTCTAAATTGTTTCGCAGAACGGGGTGAGAAGCGACCAGCATGGGGCCGTCGGAGATCCTCTCCAGTCTCCTTATGGAATTAACCATCAGCTTACTGTGACATCATCAATAAGACTACTATATCAGTCAATCAATCAAACAATCACTGATTAACAAAAAATTAAACAAAATTATTACAAAAGCCTGTCCTTCAAATACTGAGTAGCACTAGTTTAGTGTTTCTGAAAGAAGTGTACATTTTATGCATAAACATACTTTGTCTTGAAACATGATTGATTGGTTACTGGATAAATGAAGTGAATAAATGGTGTAATTCTATATGGGTGACGTGTAGTATTTTGATTGCCCAATAAACTACTTTCAAGCCTCATACATGTTTAGCACTGTTTTAAATTCATCATACATGTTTAGTGCAGTTGTTTCTTGTTTTGTGTTGCAATAATATTCATTTCTCTATTGCTCTACCACTTTTGTCAAAAAAACTGTATGTAGACCCACTAAACTGAAGTGTGTTTGACAAAACTACACCGTCCTAACTTAATACCTGTCACAAAACTAAATAGCTCTATCAAAACAGTATCATTTGTCATGGGATAGGAAGGTTTTCTTACCATTCATTAGAACTCAACAAATACTATAATTAAGCAATAAGGTATGTGTGGGTATGGTATATGGCCAATATACCACGGTTAAGGCATTCCCCTAGACCACGCCCACCTTTGTGGAAAACGATCCATCTTCCCCATTGACCCCCATTGATAAAGAGCTAATTTCCTTGTAGATTTTTTTGTCATGCAGAAATAAAAAACCATGCAGAAAAGTTTCTTTGTTTTACAATGTACGTCAAACCAGGTCAAACATCCCAATCAACATTTTGCAATGCTCCCACAAAAGGAAATAGATATTGTGAAGAGAGCGCTGTGGCTTCAGGATAAGTCTAATTAACATAATACAAAAATCCCCATAAAAATCTGTCTGTTTAAGCTAGAGTATCACGTTTCAGGAGAAGCCCCAGATGCAGACATTGTCGAAGTAACAAAAGTGTATTACAAAAACAGGGGGCAGGCAAACAACAGGTCAAGGGCAGGCAGAAGTCAGTAACCCAGATCAGAGTCCAAAAGGTACAGAACGGCAGGCAGTCTCAGCGTCAGGGCAGGCAGAATGGTCAATACCGGGAAAACTAGAAAACAGGAACTTGAGAAAGACAGGCGCAAGGGGAAAACCGCTGGTAGTTTTGACGAAACAAAACAAACTGGCAACAGACAAACAGAGAACACAGGTATAAATACACTGGGGATACTGGGGAAGATGGGCGACACCTGGAGGGGGGTGGAGACAATCACAAAGACAGGTGAAACAGATCAGGGTGTGACATAGAGATATGTGGGTTTTTGCATTGGTTGCTTCTCAATCCACCACATCTGCCGATATCTGCGGTGGAAGGTGGCAGAGCTAGAGCGGTGTTTGTCAGACCATGAGACATCCCGAAAATTGGTCTTCTCACAAAAATGTCTGTAGCGTCCGGTTTGGCCTACAAACTATTATCACCACTCTATTGAAAGCTGAGACTCCGTTTGGCACTAGGATGCTCACAAGCCTCATAAGGCTCACCTGAAGTTGGTACAGTCTCTTCTTCCTACTTCTGTCTACACTAATCTGACCCCTCTGTCTAAAGCTCAGACTCTCATGAACAGGATGGTTTTCTCTGTTTTGCCCTAGTTCGCCCAAAAGCCTCACAATAAAAACTAAATAATGGAAGTGTACAGTGCATTCGGAAAGTATTCAGACCTCTTGACGTTTTCCACATTTTGTTACGTTAGAGCCTTATTCTAAAATTGATTAAATTGTTTTTATCCCCTCATCAATCTACACACAATACCCCATAATGACAAAGCAATAACACGTTTTTAGAAATTCTTGCAAATGTACAAAAATAAAAAACTGAAATACCAAATGTACATAAGTATTCAGACCCTTTACTCAGTACTTAGGGTTGTTGTCCTACTGGAAGGTGAACCTTCAGCCCAGTCTAAGGTCCTGAGCGTTCTGGAGCAGGATTTCATCAAGGATCTCTCTGTACTTTGCTCCGTTAATCTTTCCCTCGATCCTGACTAGTCTCCATGTCCCTGCCGCTGAAAAACATCCCCACAGCATGATGCTGCCACCACCATGCTTCACCGTAGGGATGGTGCCAGATTTCTTCCAGATGTGACGCTTGGCATTCAGGCCAAAGAGTTCAATCTTGGTTTCATCAGACCAGAGAATCTTGTTTCTCATGGTCTGAGAGTCCTTTAGGAGCCTTTTGGGAACTCCAAGTGGGCTGTCATGTGCCTTTTACTGAGGAGTGGCTTCCTTCTGGCCACTCTACCATAAAGGCCTGATTGGAAACATCTCAAGGATGATCACTCATGCTGCCAAACATGCCCTCGTAAAACTGACTATCCTACCGATCCTTGACTTCGGCGATGTCATTAACAAAATAGCCTCCAACACTCTACTCAGCAAATTGGATGTAGTCTATCACAGTGCCATCCGTTTAGTCACCAAAGCCGTCAGCTGTATGTTGTCCATGTCGTTCGTTCAGCCAAGATATTACAGTTTTTAATGTTCCATTGGTAGGATAACCGTAATCTTAGGTCATCTAATTTATTTTCAAATGATTGAACATTGGCTAATAGGATTGATGGAAGAGGCAGTTTACTCGCTCGCCGTCGGATCCTTACAAGGCACCCCGTCCACGATATCTCAGTCTCTTTCTCCTGCGAATGACGGGGATTTGGGCCTTGTCGGGTGTCTGTAGGATATCCTTCACGTCTGACTCGTTGAAGAAAAAATCTTGGTCCAATACGAGGTGAGTAATCGCTGTCCTGATATCCAGAAGCTCTTTTTGGTTATAAGAGACGATGGCAGAAACATTATGTACAGAATAAATTACAAATAACGCGAAAAAAACTTACATAATAGTAGAATTGGTTAGAGGGCTGTAAAACGGCAGCCATCTTCTCCGACGCCATCTCTGTCCATTGTCCGCCATCTCCGTCCATTTCAGGAATACAAATATTCCAAAACATGCATCCTGTGTGCAACAAGGCACTTAAGTAATGCTGCAAGAAATGAACTTTTTATCCTGAATACAAAGCGTTATGTTTGGGGCAAATCCAACACAACACATCACTGAGTACCACTGTTCATATTTTCAAGCATGGTGGGGGCTGCATCCTCATATATGAACAAGAGTAAATGGTACGAGATGGTAATCAAACGTTTTATAGTGTTCTTGTTGTCTGAATTAGGATCAAGCACCAAAACAGGACACTGTTTTCTACTTTGTTACTGGAATTGTAAAAGTGTTCCATGTTGTATATTGACTGTTCAAATGTTTTGCTACTGTCTGTATAGCCATATGTTTGAATTTACATCACATTTAATATTTTCCCTATTAAATACATTTCCCAATGTAATGATGTACTGTATAAACTATGAAAAAACCAAACACTCCACTAGTTACTATTATTTCATATATATTTAAGGAGGTTAACAATCACATGCAAAGAGTTGAGATGTTGGTGGTAGAGATATAGAGTTATAGAGTTTGAAAAAGGTTACGTTTTTGCTGTGAGCCATTGGGGTAACCGAGGTAACCACGTGTTGTTTTCCACCAAGGTGGGTGGGGACACGACATTCTATCTAATACCAATTGGGAGTATTGTTGCTTGAAAGAACGTTTAAAGATTAACTATGCAGAAATCGCTTCACCATTTCCTGGTTGATAAAATATTTTGCCTAATTTCAGTTTGTGACAAAACAAGCAGTCATTGTGTAGAAAATCATTGTACCATCTAAACCGCTGGGAAACATTTTGTATAACACAAAATATTGTATTTTACCTGCTTGAAGCTGGTGTACAAAACTAAAAGTAAAAAGGGCAAAAAATAAAACTTAAGAACGGGAAGCATAGAAATAGCGCACATAGAACAGATCTACCGCTTATGAGACTTGCTTTCAATTAGAATGAAAGATCTATAACTCAATTTCTATGTGAATTTGGTCATGTCGCCCAATAAGTTATTTATAGTTTTAAAAGTAGTTTTCAAACCGTTGGATTAAAATTAATATTATTCAAACATTTTGGGATCAAATGTTTATAAATAGCCTGAAAAAGAATACTGTGGTGCTCTGTGAAGGGTTTCCTTTTAAATAACTATCGAAACAGTATAATGTTTTTTTCTGATTGGAAAATGTATTTTTCATTAACTAAAACCCTCAAAATTGTTATTGGCAATAGCTTATCATACAACATTTACATTTACATTTTAGTCATTTAGCAGACGCTCTTATCCAGAGCGACTTACAGGAGCAATTAGGGTTAAGTGCCTTGCTCAAGGGCACATTTACGTCATTTAGCAGACGCTCTTAACCAGAGCGACTACAAATTGGTGCATTCACCCTATAGCCAGTGGGATAACCACTTTACAATTATACTTTTTTTTATTATTTTTTTGGGGGGGGGTGGGGGGTGGGGTAGAAGGATTACTTTATCCTATCCCAGGTGTTCCTTAAAGAGGTGGGGTTTCAAATGTCTCCGGAAGGTGGTGAGTGACTCCGCTGTCCTGGCGTCGTGAGGGAGCTTGTTCCACCATTGGGGTGCCAGAGCAGCGAACACACTACAACACACGGTAGGCCTCACATGACGGTGATGTTAGCCCTAGAGTGTTTTCTCTACCAGGACGTCTCCAGGCCCTTACCGACGTCCGCATATTGACTATCCCTTCAAGAATGTGTTACCTAAGTACAGACGTTATTGGTTTATCTTGGCCGAGAACACGCTGTAGGCCTGAGATGACATTTATGATTGGTGCTTCAAATTAAAATACATACATGTATCTCAACAGTGGAATTTGTTATCTAATGACAAAGTAGTCTCACCATTCATTACATTATGGCAACAAATATATTATAGTTTGTTACTATTGCTTGAACACTTTTCTGGAATCAGGGTTCACTTTTGCAAAACAGTTGATGCAGCCCACTAAACTGATGTGTGTTTGCCAAAGACAACACATTTATTTTGCAAAATGCACTAACACCATCAGAACTTACAAAACCTGTCTCAAATGTATATTACTACCAGAACAGTACCATTTGTCATCTAATGAGAATATGTATTTTGCTATATTAACTAACACCCCCTGAAAACTTAGATACAGTGCCTTCAGGAAGCATTCACACCCCCTTTACTTTTTCACATTTTGTTGTTACAATAGCTGTCACGCCCTGGCTCTAGGGACTCTTTTATGTTGAGCCAGGGTGTGTAGAGTGTATGTTTTGTGCTCTTTGTTTTCCATTCTAGTATTGTATTTCTATGTTGGCCAGTGTGGTTCTCAATCAGAGGCAACGTGTATCAGCTGTTGCTTGTTGTCTCTGATTTAGAACCATACTTAAGTAGCCAGTTTTCCCACAGTGTTTGTGGGATCTTGTTCCAAGTAGGTTGTGTTTGAGCCAAGGATGTCACGTTATCGTTTTTGTTCGTGTGATCTTTATTTAATAAATATGTTTGCAAATAACGCTGCGCATTGGTCTTCTGTTCCCGACGATCGTGACAGAAGATCCCACCAAAACTGGACCAAGCAGCGTGTCCAGGAGCCATCGCCAGGGGAATCGCTAGCGGATCTCCGTGGCAACCTCGACTGGGTCAAGCCAAATGAAGAGCAGAGTGGTTGGACTTTGGAGCAGTGGAGGAAGAGTCTGGCGAGAGATAGGGAGGCTTGGTCCACGGGGAGGAGAGACACCCAAAAAAAAATTAGGGGGGCTCACGCCGTGGACGACGGGGCAGCAGGAGGCCGCGATGGAGCGGTCCAGCGGGTTTGCATAGGAGGCCGCCAGGTTAAGGGGGCCACTGGTCACAGAGGAGAGGGAAAGTGTAGAGGCACGGCGAGAGGTACTGGGGTGTGTTAACAGTCCGGTCCGGCCCGTTCCTGATCCCTGCGTAGGGCCAGTGGTGTGTGTCCCCAGTACGGTCCGGCCTGTTCCTGTTCCTCGCATCGAGCCTGTGGTGCGCGTCGCCAGCCCGGCCCGGCCTGTTCCTGCTCCCCACACCAAGCCTATGGTGCGCGTCGCCAGCCCGGCCCGACCTGTTCCTGCTCCCCGCACCAAGCCTATGGTGCGCTTCGTCAGCCCGGTCCGGCCTGTTCCTGCTCCCCGCACCAAGCCTATGGTGCGCGTTGCCAACCCGGCCCGGCCCGCTCCTGCTCCCCGCACCAAGTCAGTGGTGCGCTTCGTCAGCCCGGTCCGGCCCGTTCCTGCTCCCCGCACCAAGCCTATGGTGCACGTCGCCAGCCCGGCCCGGCCTGTTCCTGCTCCCCGCACCAAGCCCATAGTGCGCTTCGTCAGCCCGGTCCGGCCTGTGCCTGTTCCACCGGTACCTGGTCCGGTACCGGTCAGCTGCTCCACTCCGGAGCTAGAGCAATCCGCTCCTCCAGTGTTCAGTCCAGCTCCGGCCAGCAGGGCCAGACCGGACCAGGGGTACGGTGGGGGGTTAGAGAGGGAGTGGGGATCATGCCCGGAGCCGGATCCGCCGCCAAGGCGGAGTGCCCACCCGGTCCCTCCCCTGTGGTGTTCTGTTGGTGCGGTCGGAGTCCGTGCCTTTGGGGGTACTGTCACGCCCTGGCTCTGGGGGACGCTTGTATGTTGAGCCAGGGTGTGAGTGTTCTTTGTGTTTTGTGTTTCTAGGGTGTTCTAGTTATTGTGTTTCTATGTTGGCCAGAGTGGTTCTCAATCAGAGGCAACGAGTGTCAGCTGTTGCTGGTTGTCTCTGATTGGGAACCATATTTAAACAGTCTGTTTTTCCACAGTATGTGGGATCTTGTTCCAGTGTGGTTTGTGTTAGACCGAGGACGTCACGTTATCGTTTGTTGTTTTGTTTGTGTAATCATTAAATAAAAAGTATGTTCGCCTTCAACGCTGCGCATTGGTCCTCTGTTCCCGACGATCGTGACAATAGCACACATAGAACAGATCTACCGCTTCTGAAACTTGTTTTCAATTAAAATAAAATACCTATAACTCACATTTCTATGTGAATTTGGTTATGTCGCCCAAAAAGTTATTTATTCTAGTTTTAAAAGTACTTTTCAAACCGTTAGATTAAAATTCATATTTGTCAAATGTTTATAATAGACTGAAAAATAATACTATGGTGATTGGTGAAGGGTTTCCTTGTCCGTTACCCATTATTACATATATGTCCTTTTAAATAACTATAAAAACAGTATAATTAGAAAATGTATTTGAATTAACTAAAACCCTCAAAATTGTTATCGGCAATAGCTTAGCATACAACACACTGTAGGCCTCACATGACGGTGATGTTAGCCCTACAGTGTATTCTCTACCAGGACGTCTCCAGGCCCTTACCGACGTCCGCATATTGACTATCCCTTCAAGAATGTGTTACCTAAGTACAGATGTTATTGGTTTATCTTAGCCGAGAACACGCTGTAGGCCTGAGATGACATTTATGATTGGTGCTTCAACTTAAAATACATACATGTATCTCAACAGTGGAATTTGTTATCTAATGACAAAGTAGTCTCACCATTCATTACATTATGGCAACAAATATATTATAGTTTGTTACTATTGCTTGAACACTTTTCTGGAATCAGGGTTCACTTTTGCAAAACAGTTGATGCAGCCCACTAAACTGATGTGTGTTTGCCAAAGACAACACATTTATTTTGCAAAATGCACTAACACCATCAGAACTTACAAAACCTGTCTCAAATGTATATTACTACCAGAACAGTACCATTTGTCATCTAATGAGAATATGTATTTTGCTATATTAACTAACACCCCCTGAAAACTTAGATACAGTGCCTTCAGGAAGCATTCACACCCCTTTACTTTTTCAACATTTTATTGTTACAGCCTGAAATGTAAATAAATTCAATTGAGATTTTGTGTCACTGATCTACACAAAATACCCCATAAAGTCCAAGTGGATTCTTGCTTATAGAACATTTTAGAAATTAATAAATAAGGTCATCTTACCATTAGTCACATCATTGCTCAAGAAACCCTAACTAAAAACATCCTCGTCGATCACATGCAAAGCGTTGACATGTTGGTGGTAGAGATATAGCGTTATGAGAATAATCGATATTATGGACCGTGAACAAAATATTTTGTTAAGTTTCACATTCTTTACATAGTAGATGTTTGATTTATGTTTATAGAGTTGTGTCTAATCTTTTGTGTAATTTGTAGAAAAACTTTCAGCATTTGCTGTTAGTGTGTGAACAATGACAAATGACAAACTATTGTATAGAGGATATCATGATTGTTTTGAGTGCATGTGCAAAACCAATTGAAAAAAACCTAAAACAAGCGTACACATTCTTTTTTCAGGGGGTGAAAAACCCTCAAGGGGGTTCATGACAGAGATTATTGACATGGCTGTGATGTAAACTGGTTTGTGTTTTGACTGTGAGAGGTGTGGCAGGACGGGGCAGGTATCTGCAGAGAGAGTATAAGACAGGGATGTAGATGACAGAGAGACACTCCACTACTCTACTACTGAGGTCCAGAAGACATCAGCAGACAACCAGCATCAACCAGAATCTTCCAACTCAGAGGTAAGTTTGCTTTCACTGAGCCACTTCTTTTCTCAAATGTGAAAGCTGTATACAGCTGGACACTACTCGGTCCATCCCTGTCACAGCAGACTGTGCATTTTTGTTAACCTGGTGTGCTCTCTGTGCTCTGGCAGAGAAAGAGGACCCTGTGTGTGTTTTGACCTGTTGTGCTATCTGTGCTTTAATAAAGGATGACGATCCAGATTTTGATACTGCTGTTCGCTCTTGTGAGTGTCCTGTCAGCAGCAAGTACACTCAATGAAGCTGTCCCCAGGGAAGGTACGTCTAGTGTGTGTGTGTGCGTGTGCGTATGTGTGTGAAAAAAGTACCAAATCCGGGTTCAAATACTATTTATTTTTATTTCTATTAATTTCAAATACATTTCGAAGCAAGTATTTGGAAAAATGTTCTTTAAAAATACAAGTAGGGTGAATATTGGAATTTAGTTGGAAATACAATTGGAAAGTTTTGGCATGTATTTTAAAATATTATATTGTATTGTACTGTCATAGCACCTAATCATGCCCTAAGTCAAATTGGCACTCCTTACCTCTCAACTACAATATCTAATGTTGAGTGTTCTGATGTAAAATGCTGCTGTGCATTATTCCGTTTTTGCAGCTGGATGAGATCAAAGACTTTACCAGTAATGTCATGTGATTAGACTTGGTGAAAAGTGAAAACAACTTTTTGTAAAGTGAACAATAATTATACTACTTTACGTGTGTAAGTGTTTGAGTGGTCTGGTTTTTATTTGAAATGATTTGCTAAAATGGAAAATCTCTCTTCCTCAGTGGCTGAAGATGAAGCATTTATTTCTACGCTTTTTAAATTGTTTCGCATATTTGGGTGAGAAGCGACCAGCATGGGGCCGTCGGAGATCCTCTCCAGTCTCCTTATGGAATTAACCATCAGCTAACTGTGACATCATCAATAAGACTACTATATCAGTCAATCAATCAAACAATCACTGATTAACAAAACATTTAACAAAATTATATTACAAAAGCCTGTCCTTCAAATACTGAGTAGCACTAGTTTAGTGTTTCTGAAAGAAGTGTACATTTTATGCATAAACATACTTTGTCTTGAAACATGATTGATTGGTTACTGGATAAATGAAGTGAATAAATGGTGTAATTCTATATGGGTGACGTGTAGTATTTTGATTGCCCAATAAACTACTTTCAAGCCTCATACATGTTTAGCACTGTTTTAAATTCATCATACATGTTTAGTGCAGTTGTTTCTTGTTTTGTGTTGCAATTATATTCATTTCTCTATTGCTCTACCACTTTTGTCAAAAAACTGTATGTAGACCCACTAAACTGAAGTGTGTTTGACAAAACTACACCGTCCTAACTTAATACCTGTCACAAAACTAAATAGCTCTATCAAAACAGTATCATTTGTCATGGGATAGGAAGGTTTTCTTACCATTCATTAGAACTCAACAAATACTATAATTAAGCAATAAGGTATGTGTGGGTGTGGTATATGGCCAATATACCACGGTTAAGGCATTCCCTAGACCACGCCCACCTTTGTGGAAAACGATCCATCTTCCCCATTGACCCCCATTGATAAAGAGCTAATTTCCTTGTTGATTTTTTTGTCATGCAGAAATAAAAAACCATGCAGAAAAGTTTCTTTATTTTACAATGTACGTCAAACCAGGTCAAACATCCCAATCAACATGTTACAATGCTCCCACAAAAGGAAATAGATATTGTGAAGAGAGCGCTGTGGCTTCAGGATAAGTCTAATTAACATAATTCAAAAATCCCCATAAAAATCTGTCTGTTTAAGCTAGAGTATCACGTTTCAGGAGAAGCCCCAGATGCAGACATTGTCGAAGTAACAAAAGTTTATTACAAAAACAGGGGGCAGGCAGAAGTCAGTAACCCAGATCAGAGTCCAAAAGGTACAGAACGGCAGGCAGTCTCAGCGTCAGAGCAGGCAGAATGGTCAATACCGGGAAAACAGGAACTTGAGAAAGACAGGCGCAAGGGGAAAACCGCTGGTAGTTTTGACGAAACAAAACAAACTGGCAACAGACAAACAGAGAACACAGGTATAAATACAATGGGGAAGATGGGCGACACCTGGAGGGGGGTGGAGACAATCACAAAGACAGGTGAAACAGATCAGGGTGTGACATAGAGATATGTGGGTTTTTGCATTGGTTGCTTCTCAATCCACCGCATCTGCCGATATCTGCGGTGGAAGGTGGCAGAGCTAGAGGGATGTTTGTCAGACCATGAGACATCCCGAAAATTGGTCTTCTCACAAAAATGTCTGTAGCGTCCGGTTTGGCCTACAAACTATTATCACCACTCTATTGAAAGCTGAGACTCTGTTTGGCACTAGGATGCTCACAAGCCTCACAAGGCTCACCTGAAGTTGGTACAGTCTCTTCTTCCTACTTCTGTCTACACTAATCTGACCCCTCTGTCTAAAGCTCAGACTCTCATGAACAGGATGTTTTTTTCTGTTTTGCCCTACTTCGCCTAAAAGCCTCACAATAAAAACTAAATAATGGAAGTGTACAGTGCATTCGGAAAGTATTCAGACCCCTTGACGTTTTCCACATTTTGTTACGTTAGAGCCTTATTCTAAAATTGATTAAATTGTTTTTATCCCCTCATCAATCTACACACAATACCCCATAATGACAAAGCAATAACAAGTTTTTAGAAATTCTTGCAAATGTAAAAAAATAAAAAAACGGAAATACCAAATTTACATAAGTATTCAGACCCTTTACTCAGTACTTAGGGTTGTTGTCCTATTGGAAGTTGAACCTTCAGCCCAGTCTAAGGTCCTGAGCGTTCTGGAGCAGGATTTCATCAAGGATCTCTCTGTACTTTGCTCCGTTCATCTTTCCCTCCATCCTGACTAGTCTCCATGTCCCTGCCGCTGAAAAACATCCCCACAGCATGATGCTGCCACCACCATGCTTCACCGTAGGGATGGTGCCAGATTTCTTCCAGATGTGACGCTTGGCATTCAGGCCAAAGAGTTCAATCTTGGTTTCATCAGACCAGAGAATTTTGTTTCTCATGGTCTGAGAGTCCTTTAGAGCCTTTTGGAAACTCCAAGTGGGCTGTCATGTGCCTTTTACTGAGGAGTGGCTTCCTTCTGGCCACTCTACCATAAAGACCTGATTGGAAACATCTCAAGGATGATCACTCATGCTGCCAAACATGCCCTCGTAAAACTGACTATCCTACCGATCCTTGACTCCGTGCCTTTTGGGGGGGGTATTGTCATGCCCTGGCTCTGGGGGACGCTTGTATGTTGAGCCAGGGTGTGAGTGTTCTTTGTGTTTTGTGTTTCTAGGGTGTTCTAGTTATTGTGTTTCTATGTTGGCCAGAGTGGTTCTCAATCAGAGGCAACGAGTGTCAGCTGTTGCTGGTTGTCTCTGATTGGGAACCATATTTAAACAGTCTGTTTTTCCACAGTATTTGTGGGATCTTGTTCCAGTGTGGTTTGTGTTAGACCGAGGACGTCACGGTATCGTTTGTTGTTTTGTTTGTGTAATCATTAAATAAAAAGTATGTTCGCCTTCAACGCTGCGCATTGGTCCTCTGTTCCCCACGATCGTGACAATAGCACACATATAACAGATCTACCGCTTCTGAAACTTGTTTTCAATTAAAATAAAATACCTATAACTCACATTTCTATGTGAATTTGGTTATGTCGCCCCAAAAGTTATTTATTCTAGTTTTAAAAGTACTTTTCAAACCGTTAGATTAAAATTCATATTTATCAAACATTTTGGGTCAAATGTTTATAATAGACTGACAAATAATACTATGGTGATTGGTGAAGGGTTTCCTTGTCCGTTACCCATTATTACATATATGTCCTTTTAAATAACTATAAAAACAGTATAATTAGAAAATGTATTTGAATTAACTAAAACCCTCAAAATTGTTATCGGCAATAGCTTAGCATAGAACACACTGTAGGCCTCACATGACGGTGATGTTAGCCCTAGAGTGTATTCTCTACCAGGACGTCTCCAGGCCCTTACCGACGTCCGCATATTGACTATCCCTTCAAGAAAGTGTTACCTAAGTACAGACGTTATTGGTTTATCTTGGCCGAGAACACGCTGTAGGCCTGAGATGACATTTATGATTGGTGCTTCAACTTAAAATACATACATGTATCTCAACAGTGGAATTTGTTATCTAATGACAAAGTAGTCTCACCATTCATTACATTATGGCAACAAATATATTATAGTTTGTTACTATTGCTTGAACACTTTTCTGGAATCAGGGTTCACCTTTGCAAAAGCGTTGAGCCCAATAAAGTGAAGTGCGTTTGCCAAAAACAACACATTTATTTTGCAAAATGAACTAACAACATCAAAACTTACAATACCTGTCACAACATTAAATAACTATCAAAACAGTACCATTTGTCAACTAATGAGAATATTTATTTTGCAATATTAACTAACACAACCTGAAAACTTAGATACAGTAACTTCCCGGAAGTATTCACACCCCCTTTTCTTTTTCCACATTTTGATGTTACAACCTGAATTTTAAATTAATTACATTGAGATGTTGTGTCACTGATCTACACACAATACCCCATAATTGTCACGACTTCCGCCGAGGCTGCCTCCCCTCCTTGTTCGGGCAGGTTTCGGCGTTCGTCAGTCACCCGGCTTACTAGCTACTGCCGATCCCATTCTCATCACTCCACTTGTCATGTCATGTCTTGTCAATCACACACACCTGGTGCTCATTTCCCTAATTAGTATGTGTATAAGTGTTCCCTCTGTTCCCCTTGTCTTTGTGAGTGATTGTTTCATTGTGAGAGCGAATAGCTCGGTTGAGCCACTCTTCCATTTGTTTTGCCAAGGTGGAATATTTCCCTTGTGATAGTTTCGTATTGACGCTGGGTGCGTTTTATTTATGTAAACGGAATAAACTCTTTACTTCTGTGTTTTACCTCCTGCGCCTGACTCCTTCATTCACACCTCATCACAAACATGTCCAAGTGGAATTTTTGTTTGTGGAACATTTGAGAAATTAAGAAAAAATGTTTAGCTGAAATGTCTTGAGTCAATAAGTATTCACTCCCTTTGAGAAGGCAAGCTTAAATAAGTTCAGGAGTAAAAATGTGCTTAGCAAATTGCATAATAAGTTGTATGGACTCATTCCATGTTCAATAATAGTGGTTAATATAATTTTTGAAAGACTACCCCATCTCTGTACCCCACGCATCCATAAGGTCCCTCAATCGAGTAGTGAATTTCAAACACAGATTCAACCACAAAAACCAGGGAGTTTTTTCAATGCCTTGCAAAAAAGGGCACCGATAGGTAGATGTGTAAAAGAAAAATTGCAGGTGCTGAATATCCCTTTGAGCATGGTGAAGTTATTAATTACACTTTGGATGGTGTATCAATACACCCAGTCACTACAAAGATACAGGCGTCCTTCCTTACTCAGTTGCCGAAGAGGAAGGACACCGCTCAGTTATTTCACCATGAGGCCAATGGTGATTTTAAAACACTTAAAGAGTTTATTGGCTGTGATATGATAAAACTGAGGATGGATCAACCACATTGTAGTTACTCCACAATACTAACCTAAATCACATTTTATTTGCCACATGCCCCCGAATACAACAGGTGTAGACATTACCGTGAAATGCTTACTTACAGCCCTTAACCAACAATGCATACATTTTTTTATAAAAAAGTGTTGAGAAAAAAAAGAGCTGAAGTAAAATAAAATAACAGTAGGGAGGCTATATACAGGGGGGTACCGGTGCAGAGTCAATGTGTGGGGGCAACGGCTAGTTGAGGTAGTTGAGGTAATATGTACATGTGGGTAGAGTTAAAGTGACTATGCATAAATAATTAACAGAGTAGCAGCAGTATAAAAAGATGGGGGGGGGCAGTGCAAATAGTCCGGGTAGCCATGGTTAGCTGTTCAGGAGTCTTATAGCTTGGGGGTGGAAGCTGTTGAGAAGCCTTTTGGACCTAGACTTGGCGCTCCGGTACCGCTTGCCGTGCGGTAGCAGAGAGAACAGTCTATGACTAGGGTGGCTGGAGTCTTTGACAATTTTGAGGGCCTTCCTCTGACACCCCCTGATATAGAGGTCCTGGTTGGCAGGAAGCTTGGCCCCAGTGATGTACTGGGCCGTACCCACGACCCTCTGTAGTGCCTTGCGGTTGGAGGCCAAGCAGTTGCCATACCATGCGGTGATGCAACCAGTCAGGATGCTCTCGATGGTGCAGCTGTATAACTTTTTGAGGATCTGAGGACCCATGCCAAATCTTTTCAGTCTCCTGAGGGGGAATATGCTTTGTCGTGCCCTCTTCACGACTGTCTTAGTGTGTTTGGACCATGATAGTTCGTTGGTGATGTGGACACCAAGGAACTTGAAGCTCTCAACCTGTTCCACTACAGCCCCGTCGATGAGAATGGGGGCGTGCTCAGTCCTCTTTTTTTTCCTATAGTCCACAATCATCTCCTTTTTCTTGGTCACGTTGAGGGAGAGGTTGTTATCCTGGCACCACACGGCCAGGTCTCTGACCTCCTCCTTACAGGCTGTTTCATCGTTGTCGGTGATCAGGCCTACCACTGTTGTGTCGTCGGCAAACTTAATGATGGTGTTGGAGTCGTGCCTGGCCATGCAGTCATGGGTGAACAGGGAGTACAGGAGGGGACTGAGCACGCACCCCTGAGGGGCCCCCTTGGCAGATGTGTTGTTACCTACCCTTACCACCTGGGGGCGGCCCGCCAGGAAGTCCAGGATCCAGTTGCAAAGGGAGGTGTTTAGTCCCAGGACCCTTAGCTTAGTGATGAGCTTTGAGGGCACTATGGTGTTGAACGCTGAGCTGTAGTCAATGAATAGCATTCTCATGTACAGTGAGCTCCATAATTCACTGGACAGTGACCATTATTTTGTTATTTTGGTTCTGTACTCTAGCACTTTGAGTTTGAAAGGATACAATGACAATGAGGGTGAAGTGCAGACTGTCAGCTTTAATTTGAGGGTATTTTCATACATATCGGATGAACCGTTTACGAATTATAGAAGCTTTTGTACATGGTCCCCCCATTTTCGGGCATCAAAAAACATTGGACAGTTTAACATAATGTAGAATAAAGTAATCATTGTTAATATTTGGTCGCATATCCTTTGCATGCAATGACTGCTTGAAGTCTGCGATGCATCGCCATCACCAGACGCTGGGTATCTTCCTGGTGATGCTCTGCCAGGCCTGTACTGCAGCCATCTTAAGTTCCTGCTTGTTTCGGGGACTTATTGCCTTAAGTCTCCTCTTCAGCATGTAAAATGCATGTTCAATTGGATTCAGATCTGGTGATTGACTCGGCCAGTCAAGGATTTTCCACTTTTTGGCCATCAAAAACCCCTTTGTTGCTCTAGCAGTATGTTTAGGGTCATTGTCTTGTTGCATGATTAAGTGCCGTCCAATGAGTTTGGAGGCATTTGGTTTTATCTGAGCAGATAAAATATTTCTGTAGACTTCAGAATTCATTGTTCTACTTCTGTCTGCAGTCGCATCATCGATGAAGACAAGTGAGCCTGTTCCACTGGCAGCCATACAGGCCCGAGCTATAACACCCCCTCCACCATGTTTCATGGATGAGGTGGTATGCTTTGGATCATGGGCATTTCTTTTTTTTCTCCACACTTTTGTCTTTCCATCACTCTGGTACATGTTAATCTTTGTCTCATCTGTCCACAATACTTTTTTCCAGAACTCTTGGGGCTCTTTTAGGTGCTTTTTAGCAAACTGTAATCTCGCCTTTCTGTTCTTCAGGCTTATCAGTGGTTTGCATCTTGTAGTGTACCCTCTGTAGTCCTGCTGGTGTAGTCTTCTGCGTATGGTAGACTTTGACACATCTACACCTGCATCCAGGAGAGTGTTTTTGATCTGTTGGGCTGTTATCAGGGGTTTTTTCTTCACCATAGAGAGTATTCTCCGGTCATCCACTACAGTGGTCTTCCTCTGTCTACCGGGTCTTTCGACATAATTGAGTTCACCGGTTGTTTTTTTCTTGTTAATGATGAACAAAACTGTTGACTTGGGCATGGCCAGGGTTTTTGCAATGTTCCTGAATGATTGATTTTCATTTCTGAGCCTTATGACGGCCAACTAAATTTGCATCGACACTGCTGTCTTCCTCATGTTGTCACACCCCAATAACAACCTCCAAAGGCAATAGCAACGTCTAGAATCATTACTATTCATCAACAGCTCTCCTGCATTCACTAACGACACAAATGAATACACCTGCCTAACGACACACATCTGTGAAGCCAATTTAACAAATAATTGTAGTACCTTAAAATGGGGGGACCATGTACAAAAGGTGCTGTCATTTCTAAACGGTTCATCCGATATGTATGAAAATACCCTCAAATTAAAGCTGACAGTCTGCACTTCACGCTCATTGTCATTGTATCCTTTCAAACTCAAAGTGCTAGAGTACAGAACCAAAATAACAAAACAATGGTCACTGTCCAATGAATTATGGAGCTCACTGTAGGTGTTCCTCTTGTCCAGGTGGGAAAGGGCATCATCTGTGGATCTGTTGAGGCGGTATGCAAATTGGAGTGGGTCTAGGGTTTCTGGAATAATGGTGTTGATGTGAGCCATGACCAGCCTTTCAAAGCACTTCATGGCTACAGACGTCAGTGCTACGGGTCCGTAGTCATTTAGGCAGGTTATCTTAGTGTCCTTGGGCACGGGGACTATGGTGGTCTGCTTGAAACATGTTGGTATTACAGACTCAGTCAGGGACATGTGAAAATATCAGTGAAGACACTTGCCAGTTGGTCAGCACATGCTCGGAGTACACGTCCTGGTAATCCGTCTTGTGAATGTTGACCTGCTTAAAAGTCTTACTCACATCGGCTACGGAGAGCGGGATCACAGTCATCCGGAACAGCTAGTGCTCTCATGCATGCTTCAGTGTTGCTTGCCTCGAAGCGAGCATAGAAGTAATTTAGCTCGTCTGGTAGGCTTGTGTCACTGGGCAGCTCGCGGCTGTGCTTCCCTTTGTAGTCTGTAATAGTTTTCAAGCCCTGCCACATCCGACGAGCGTTAGAGCCGGTGTAGTACGATTCAATCTTAGTCCTGTATTGACTCTTTGCCTGTTTGATGGTTCGTCGGAGGGCATAGCGGGATTTCTTATAAGCGTCCGGGTTAGAGTCCCGCTCCTTGAAAGCGGCAGCTCTACCCTTTAGCTCAGTGCGAATGTTGTCTGTAATCCATGGCTTCTGGTTGGGGTATGTACATACGGTCACGGTGGGGACGACATCATCGATGCACTTATTGATGAAGCCAGTGACTGATGTGGTGTACTCCTCAATGCTATCTGAAGAATCCCGGAACATGTTCCAGTCTCTCCTAGCAAAACAGTCCTGTAGCTTAGCATCTGCGTCATCTTACCACTTTTTTATTAACCGAGTCACTGGTGCTTCCTGCTTTAGTTTTTGCTTATAAGCAGGAATCAGGAGGATAGAGTTATGGTCAGATTTGCCAAATGCAGGGCGAGGGAGAGCTTTGTATGGGTCTCTGTGTGTGGAGTAAAGGTGGTCTAGTTTTTTTTCCTCTGGTTGCACATTTAACATGCTGGTAGAAATTAGGTAGAACGGATTTAAGTTTCCCTGCATTAAAGTCCCCGGCCACTAGGAACGCTGCCTCTGGATGAGCGTTTTCCTGTTTACTTATGGCCTTATACAGCTCATTGAGTGCAATCTTAATGCCAGCGTTGGTTTGTGGTGGTAAATAGACAGCTATGAAAAATATAGATGAAAACTCTCTTGGTAAATAGTGTGGTCTACAGCTTATCATAAGATACTCTACCTCAGGCGAGCAAAACCTTGAGACTTCCTTAGTATTTGATTTTGTGCACCAGCTGTTGTTTACAAATATACACAGACCGCAACCCCTTCTCTTACCGGAGTCAGCCGTTCTCTCCTGCCGATGTAGCGTATATCCCGTCAGCTGTATGTTGTCCATGTCGTCGTTCAGCCAAGATATTACAGTTTTTAATGTTCCATTGGTAGGATAACCGTAATCTTAGGTCATCTAATTTATTTTCAAATGATTGAACATTGGCTAATAGGATTGATGGAAGAGGCAGTTTACTCGCTCGCCGTCGGATCCTTACAAGGCACCCCGTCCACGATATCTCAGTCTCTTTCTCCTGCGAATGACGGGGATTTGGGCCTTGTCGGGTGTCTGTAGGATATCCTTCACGTCTGACTCGTTGAAGAAAAAATCTTCGTCCAATACGAGATGAGTAATCGCTGTCCTGATATCTAGAAGCTATTTTTGGTTATAAGAGACGATGGCAGAAACATTATGTACAGAATAAATTACAAATAACGCGAAAAAAACTTACATAATAGTAGAATTGGTTAGAGGGCTGTAAAACGGCAGCCATCTTCTCCGACGCCATCTCTGTCCATTGTCCGCCATCTCCGTCCATTTCAGGAATACAAATATTCCAAAACATGCATCCTGTGTGCAACAAGGCACTTAAGTAATGCTGCAAGAAATGAACTTTTTATCCTGAATACAAAGCGTTATGTTTGGGGCAAATCCAACACAACACATCACTGAGTACCACTGTTCATATTTTCAAGCATGGTGGGGGCTGCATCCTCATATATGAACAAGAGTAAATGGTACGAGATGGTAATCAAACGTTTTATAGTGTTCTTGTTGTCTGAATTAGGATCAAGCACCAAAACAGGACACTGTTTTCTACTTTGTTACTGGAATTGTAAAAGTGTTCCATGTTGTATATTGACTGTTCAAATGTTTTGCTACTGTCTGTATAGCCATATGTTTGAATTTACATCACATTTAATATTTTCCCTATTAAATACATTTCCCAATGTAATGATGTACTGTATAAACTATGAAAAAAACCAAACACTCCACTAGTTACTATTATTTCATATATATTTAAGGAGGTTAACAATCACATGCAAAGAGTTGAGATGTTGGTGGTAGAGATATAGAGTTATAGAGTTTGAAAAAGGTTACGTTTTTGCTGTGAGCCATTGGGGTAACCGAGGTAACCACGTGTTGTTTTCCCACCAAGGTGGGTGGGGACACGACATTCTATCTAATACCAATTGGGAGTATTGTTGCTTGAAAGAACGTTTAAAGATTAACTATGCAGAAATCGCTTCACCATTTCCTGGTTGATAAAATATTTTGCCTAATTTCAGTTTGTGACAAAACAAGCAGTCATTGTGTAGAAAATCATTGTACCATCTAAACCGCTGGGAAACATTTTGTATAACACAAAATATTGTATTTTACCTGCTTGAAGCTGGTGTACAAAACTAAAAGTAAAAAGGGCAAAAATAAAACTTAAGAACGGGAAGCATAGAAATAGCGCACATAGAACAGATCTACCGCTTATGAGACTTGCTTTCAATTAGAATGAAAGATCTATAACTCAATTTCTATGTGAATTTGGTCATGTCGCCCAATAAGTTATTTATAGTTTTAAAAGTAGTTTTCAAACCGTTGGATTAAAATTAATATTATTCAAACATTTTGGGATCAAATGTTTATAAATAGCCTGAAAAAGAATACTGTGGTGCTCTGTGAAGGGTTTCCTTTTAAATAACTATCGAAACAGTATAATGTTTTTTTCTGATTGGAAAATGTATTTTTCATTAACTAAAACCCTCAAAATTGTTATTGGCAATAGCTTATCATACAACATTTACATTGACATTTTAGTCATTTAGCAGACGCTCTTATCCAGAGCGACTTACAGGAGCAATTAGGGTTAAGTGCCTTGCTCAAGGGCACATTTACGTCATTTAGCAGACGCTCTTAACCAGAGCGACTACAAATTGGTGCATTCACCCTATAGCCAGTGGGATAACCACTTTACAATTATACTTTTTTTTTTTTTTTTTTTTGGGGGGGGGGGGGTGGGGGTAGAAGGATTACTTTATCCTATCCCAGGTGTTCCTTAAAGAGGTGGGGTTTCAAATGTCTCCGGAAGGTGGTGAGTGACTCCGCTGTCCTGGCGTCGTGAGGGAGCTTGTTCCACCATTGGGGTGCCAGAGCAGCGAACACACTACAACACACGGTAGGCCTCACATGACGGTGATGTTAGCCCTAGAGTGTTTTCTCTACCAGGACGTCTCCAGGCCCTTACCGACGTCCGCATATTGACTATCCCTTCAAGAATGTGTTACCTAAGTACAGACGTTATTGGTTTATCTTGGCCGAGAACACGCTGTAGGCCTGAGATGACATTTATGATTGGTGCTTCAAATTAAAATACATACATGTATCTCAACAGTGGAATTTGTTATCTAATGACAAAGTAGTCTCACCATTCATTACATTATGGCAACAAATATATTATAGTTTGTTACTATTGCTTGAACACTTTTCTGGAATCAGGGTTCACTTTTGCAAAACAGTTGATGCAGCCCACTAAACTGATGTGTGTTTGCCAAAGACAACACATTTATTTTGCAAAATGCACTAACACCATCAGAACTTACAAAACCTGTCTCAAATGTATATTACTACCAGAACAGTACCATTTGTCATCTAATGAGAATATGTATTTTGCTATATTAACTAACACCCCCTGAAAACTTAGATACAGTGCCTTCAGGAAGCATTCACACCCCTTTACTTTTTTCACATTTTGTTGTTACAATAGCTGTCACGCCCTGGCTCTAGGGACTCTTTTATGTTGAGCCAGGGTGTGTAGAGTGTATGTTTTGTGCTCTTTGTTTTCCATTCTAGTATTGTATTTCTATGTTGGCCAGTGTGGTTCTCAATCAGAGGCAACGTGTATCAGCTGTTGCTTGTTGTCTCTGATTTAGAACCATACTTAAGTAGCCAGTTTTCCCACAGTGTTTGTGGGATCTTGTTCCAAGTAGGTTGTGTTTGAGCCAAGGATGTCACGTTATCGTTTTTGTTCGTGTGATCTTTATTTAATAAATATGTTTGCAAATAACGCTGCGCATTGGTCTTCTGTTCCCGACGATCGTGACAGAAGATCCCACCAAAACTGGACCAAGCAGCGTGTCCAGGAGCCATCGCCAGGGGAATCGCTAGCGGATCTCCGTGGCAACCTCGACTGGGTCAAGCCAAATGAAGAGCAGAGTGGTTGGACTTTGGAGCAGTGGAGGAAGAGTCTGGCGAGAGATAGGGAGGCTTGGTCCACGGGGAGGAGAGACACCCAAAAAAAATTAGGGGGGGGCTCACGCCGTGGACGACGGGGCAGCAGGAGGCCGCGATGGAGCGGTCCAGCGGGTTTGCATAGGAGGCCGCCAGGTTAAGGGGGCCACTGGTCACAGAGGAGAGGGAAAGTGTAGAGGCACGGCGAGAGGTACTGGGGTGTGTTAACAGTCCGGTCCGGCCCGTTCCTGATCCCTGCGTAGGGCCAGTGGTGTGTGTCCCCAGTACGGTCCGGCCTGTTCCTGTTCCTCGCATCGAGCCTGTGGTGCGCGTCGCCAGCCCGGCCCGGCCTGTTCCTGCTCCCCACACCAAGCCTATGGTGCGCGTCGCCAGCCCGGCCCGACCTGTTCCTGCTCCCCGCACCAAGCCTATGGTGCGCTTCGTCAGCCCGGTCCGGCCTGTTCCTGCTCCCCGCACCAAGCCTATGGTGCGCGTTGCCAACCCGGCCCGGCCCGCTCCTGCTCCCCGCACCAAGTCAGTGGTGCGCTTCGTCAGCCCGGTCCGGCCCGTTCCTGCTCCCCGCACCAAGCCTATGGTGCACGTCGCCAGCCCGGCCCGGCCTGTTCCTGCTCCCCGCACCAAGCCCATAGTGCGCTTCGTCAGCCCGGTCCGGCCTGTGCCTGTTCCACCGGTACCTGGTCCGGTACCGGTCAGCTGCTCCACTCCGGAGCTAGAGCAATCCGCTCCTCCAGTGTTCAGTCCAGCTCCGGCCAGCAGGGCCAGACCGGACCAGGGGTACGGTGGGGGGTTAGAGAGGGAGTGGGGATCATGCCCGGAGCCGGATCCGCCGCCAAGGCGGAGTGCCCACCCGGTCCCTCCCCTGTGGTGTTCTGTTGGTGCGGTCGGAGTCCGTGCCTTTGGGGGGGGGTACTGTCACGCCCTGGCTCTGGGGACGCTTGTATGTTGAGCCAGGGTGTGAGTGTTCTTTGTGTTTTGTGTTTCTAGGGTGTTCTAGTTATTGTGTTTCTATGTTGGCCAGAGTGGTTCTCAATCAGAGGCAACGAGTGTCAGCTGTTGCTGGTTGTCTCTGATTGGGAACCATATTTAAACAGTCTGTTTTTCCACAGTATGTGGGATCTTGTTCCAGTGTGGTTTGTGTTAGACCGAGGACGTCACGTTATCGTTTGTTGTTTTGTTTGTGTAATCATTAAATAAAAAGTATGTTCGCCTTCAACGCTGCGCATTGGTCCTCTGTTCCCGACGATCGTGACAATAGCACACATAGAACAGATCTACCGCTTCTGAAACTTGTTTTCAATTAAAATAAAATACCTATAACTCACATTTCTATGTGAATTTGGTTATGTCGCCCAAAAAGTTATTTATTCTAGTTTTAAAAGTACTTTTCAAACCGTTAGATTAAAATTCATATTTGTCAAATGTTTATAATAGACCGAAAAATAATACTATGGTGATTGGTGAAGGGTTTCCTTGTCCGTTACCCATTATTACATATATGTCCTTTTAAATAACTATAAAAACAGTATAATTAGAAAATGTATTTGAATTAACTAAAACCCTCAAAATTGTTATCGGCAATAGCTTAGCATACAACACACTGTAGGCCTCACATGACGGTGATGTTAGCCCTACAGTGTATTCTCTACCAGGACGTCTCCAGGCCCTTACCGACGTCCGCATATTGACTATCCCTTCAAGAATGTGTTACCTAAGTACAGATGTTATTGGTTTATCTTAGCCGAGAACACGCTGTAGGCCTGAGATGACATTTATGATTGGTGCTTCAACTTAAAATACATACATGTATCTCAACAGTGGAATTTGTTATCTAATGACAAAGTAGTCTCACCATTCATTACATTATGGCAACAAATATATTATAGTTTGTTACTATTGCTTGAACACTTTTCTGGAATCAGGGTTCACTTTTGCAAAACAGTTGATGCAGCCCACTAAACTGATGTGTGTTTGCCAAAGACAACACATTTATTTTGCAAAATGCACTAACACCATCAGAACTTACAAAACCTGTCTCAAATGTATATTACTACCAGAACAGTACCATGTGTCATCTAATGAGAATATGTATTTTGCTATATTAACTAACACCCCCTGAAAACTTAGATACAGTGCCTTCAGGAAGCATTCACACCCCTTTACTTTTTCAACATTTTATTGTTACAGCCTGAAATGTAAATAAATTCAATTGAGATTTTGTGTCACTGATCTACACAAAATACCCCATAAAGTCCAAGTGGATTCTTGCTTATAGAACATTTTAGAAATTAATAAATAAGGTCATCTTACCATTAGTCACATCATTGCTCAAGAAACACTAACTAAAAACATCCTCGTCGATCACATGCAAAGCGTTGACATGTTGGTGGTAGAGATATAGCGTTATGAGAATAATCGATATTATGGACCGTGAACAAAATATTTTGTTAAGTTTCACATTCTTTACATAGTAGATGTTTGATTTATGTTTATAGAGTTGTGTCTAATCTTTTGTGTAATTTGTAGAAAAACTTTCAGCATTTGCTGTTAGTGTGTGAACAATGACAAATGACAAACTATTGTATAGAGGATATCATGATTGTTTTGAGTGCATGTGCAAAACCAATTGAAAAAAACCTAAAACAAGCGTACACATTCTTTTTTCAGGGGGTGAAATACCCCCAAGGGGGGTTCATGACAGAGATTATTGACATGGCTGTGATGTAAACTGGTTTGTGTTTTGACTGTGAGAGGTGTGGCAGGACGGGGCAGGTATCTGCAGAGAGAGTATAAGACAGGGATGTAGATGACAGAGAGACACTCCACTACTCTACTACTGAGGTCCAGAAGACATCAGCAGACAACCAGCATCAACCAGAATCTTCCAACTCAGAGGTAAGTTTGCTTTCACTGAGCCACTTCTTTTCTCAAATGTGAAAGCTGTATACAGCTGGACACTACTCGTTCCATCCCTGTCACAGCAGACTGTGCATTTTTGTTAACCTGGTGTGCTCTCTGTGCTCTGGCAGAGAAAGAGGACCCTGTGTGTGTTTTGACCTGTTGTGCTATCTGTGCTTTAATAAAGGATGAAGATCCAGATTGTGATACTGCTGTTCGCTCTTGTGAGTGTCCTGTCAGCAGCAAGTACACTCAATGAAGCTGTCCCCAGGGAAGGTACGTCTAGTGTGTGTGTGTGTGCGTGTGCGTATGTGTGTGAAAAAAGTACCAAATCCGGGTTCAAATACTATTTATTTTTATTTCTATTAATTTCAAATACATTTCGAAGCAAGTATTTGGAAAAATGTTCTTTAAAAATACAAGTAGGGTGAATATTGGAATTTAGTTGGAAATACAATTGGAAAGTTTTGGCATGTATTTTAAAATATTATATTGTATTGTACTGTCATAGCACCTAATCATGCCCTAAGTCAAATTGGCACTCCTTACCTCTCAACTACAATATCTAATGTTGAGTGTTCTGATGTAAAATGCTGCTGTGCATTATTCCGTTTTTGCAGCTGGATGAGATCAAAGACTTTACCAGTAATGTCATGTGATTAGACTTGGTGAAAAGTGAAAACAACTTTTTGTAAAGTGAACAATAATTATACTACTTTACGTGTGTAAGTGTTTGAGTGGTCTGGTTTTTATTTGAAATGATTTGCTAAAATGGAAAATGTATCTTCCTCAGTGGCTGAAGATGAAGAATTTATTTCTACGCTTTCTAAATTGTTTAACCTGTTTGGGTGAGAAGCGACCAGCATGGGGCCGTCGGAGATCCTCTCCAGTCTCCTTATGGAATTAACCATCAGCTAACTGTGACATCATCAATACGACTACTATATCAGTCAATCAATCAAACAATCACTGATTAACAAAAAATTAAACAAAATTATATTACAAAAGCCTGTCCTTCAAATACTGAGTAGCACTAGTTTAGTGTTTCTGAAAGAAGTGTACATTTTATGCATAAACATACTTTGTCTTGAAACATGATTGATTGGTTACTGGATAAATGAAGTGAATAAATGGTGTAATTCTATATGGGTGACGTGTAGTATTTTGATTGCCCAATAAACTACTTTCAAGCCTCATACATGTTTAGCACTGTTTTAAATTCATCATACATGTTTAGTGCAGTTGTTTCTTGTTTTGTGTTGCAATTATATTCATTTCTCTATTGCTCTACCACTTTTGTCAAAAAACTGTATGTAGACCCACTAAACTGAAGTGTGTTTGACAAAACTACACCGTCCTAACTTAATACCTGTCACAAAACTAAATAGCTCTATCAAAACAGTATCATTTGTCATGGGATAGGAAGGTTTTCTTACCATTCATTAGAACTCAACAAATACTATAATTAAGCAATAAGGTATGTGTGGGTGTGGTATATGGCCAATATACCACGGTTAAGGCATTCCCCTAGACCACGCCCACCTTTGTGGAAAACGATCCATCTTCCCCATTGACCCCCATTGATAAAGAGCTAATTTCCTTGTAGATTTTTTTGTCATGCAGAAATAAAAAACCATGCAGAAAAGTTTCTTTATTTTACAATGTACGTCAAACCAGGTCAAACGTCCCAATCAACATTTTGCAATGCTCCCACAAAAGGAAATATATATTGTGAAGAGAGCGCTGTGGCTTCAGGATAAGTCTAATTAACATAATTCAAAAATCCCCATAAAAATCTGTCTGTTTAAGCTAGAGTATCACGTTTCAGGAGAAGCCCCAGATGCAGACATTGTCGAAGTAACAAAAGTTTATTACAAAAACAGGGGGCAGGCAAACAACAGGTCAAGGGCAGGCAGAAGTCAGTAACCCAGATCAGAGTCCAAAAGGTACAGAACGGCAGGCAGTCTCAGCGTCAGAGCAGGCAGAATGGTCAATACCGGGAAAACTAGAAAACAGGAACTTGAGAAAGACAGGCGCAAGGGGAAAACCGCTGGTAGTTTTGACGAAACAAAACAAACTGGCAACAGACAAACAGAGAACACAGGTATAAATACACTGGGGATAATGGGGAAGATGGGCGACACCTGGAGGGGGGTGGAGACAATCACAAAGACAGGTGAAACAGATCAGGGTGTGACATAGAGATATGTGGGTTTTTGCATTGGTTGCTTCTCAATCCACCGCATCTGCCGATATCTGCGGTGGAAGGTGGCAGAGCTAGAGCGGTGTTTGTCAGACCATGAGACATCCCGAAAATTGGTCTTCTCACAAAAATGTCTGTAGCGTCCGGTTTGGCCTACAAACTATTATCACCACTCTATTGAAAGCTGAGACTCTGTTTGGCACTAGGATGCTCACAAGCCTCACAAGGCTCCATCGTATCTGAAGATTATGCCTTTGTTAAATGTTTTGGAGGAACAAAGAATGTTGTTTTATGATCTTAGTTCAAATGTAGCGTTGGGAGGGTGATGCCCCAGGGGAGACTGGTGATTGGCCAGAAGAGGGGAGTCACTCCTCTTTTTGCATTGTTTATAAATAGGGGGTAAACGATGAGACGGCAGAACGGCCATGGCAATCTGAGGAGCCGTTCTCCGGACACCGCGGGTCTGTACCTATGCTGTAAATCTCGTGATTTTAATAAAAGCTTTGAACACGATGCAGCATAGCGGACTCTTTGTTGACGGCAATAATTGCCACCATTCATCATATACGACATAATGGCGCCCAACGTGGGGCTGGGTTTGCGTCTCTTCTGTGTTTCAGTCAATCGCCGGGCTGACTCGCTCTGAAGCGTGGGAGGAAACAAAACAAAAATGGTGAGTGTTTTCTTACCGCTTCGGAGTTTGTTAGATTGGATATGACTTGTGTACACTGGAGAGATGTTCCATTTCGACTTGGCCTCGGTGGCGTTATTGCGGTCGACTGGAGTCTGCTAAAATGTTATTTCATTGGTAACAATAGACAATGATACTTTAGAGCATTAAGATAGATTTCATTGGTAACGAGTGACAATGATAATTTAGAGCATTAAGATGGTCCATTGGTAACGGGTGACAATGGGAAATTCAGATATGTATACATTTTAGAGCATTGCAGGTTTAGATAAGCCCTCGTGACGAGGCGACCGCATGGTGGGCCAAAATCCTGGAAGGGCGTTAGGACTTTTCAGGTCAGTCTTGGACTGGGGTTTGGTTGAAAATTTATTGGGGATGGCTTGCTCAACTTCTGTTCGACGGGATAGTTGCATTGGGGGGGATCGCTCACTTAAATAGCCTTACCCACGGCAGAATAAATTTAGGGCAAACGAAACAGTACTCAATTAAAGGAACGCAATGCTGGGTTTTGTTACATGTTGTAGGCCGCAGTTAGCGAAAGGCTAATGCTAAAGGCTAATTGTGTTGCGTGCTACATGATAATCTCAACCTTAGAGGTCCACTGCGATGGATTCAAGCCTCTTAAACTTGTTTGTATGTGGTGGAACTGAAAGTTTTACGCAAATGTGAGCTCTGTTATGTGTAATTGTGTGAGTATAACGTATAAAATAGTGACGCTGTAGCGTAATGCTATCGGTCTATTGTGTGGTAAGCATGGGCTTAAGGGGGATGTGCGCATGCGTGTGATTTTACGGGGCTAAAACTACAACATGTGTTTATGTGCTAAGCCTACAAAGCACGGCATTATGGGTAAGGGTCATAGGTCCCATGTGGGGGGTCGGAAGGGACAATAGTCACAGAATAGAGAGATTTTGGAAAAAATCTCCTAGGTGTTAAACGGCTGTTGTTTGAATGTGAAACTATTTGGCGAGATGTAGTACATTTATAGATCAAATATATGTTGACGGAGTATAATTAATTAAATTAAGACGATTAAAATTAAATGAAAAGTTTTGGAGCGATCTATTTAATAAATGTATGGGCATGCGTTTAATTTTGCGACACTACACTACAGAAAGGGGGGAGTTTATGGCACGAGATTAGGGAACGTTTTGTTGTACGGCACTAGACGGCACCACGATGGGATGCTGAAACTCAAGCATGAGCTTAAAATGATATTTGCGCATGTGTGGAATTCTGTAAAACAACACATTGGTTAAACTGCAGGGGGAGACAGAGGAACACAGACGACGGAACAAATGCGCATAAAGAGATTTTAACACCGAATCTTATAAGTTTAAACGGCGGTGGGTTAAGATGAAACTTGTTTTGGGACCTATTGAATTTATAAATTAAATATATGATAACGGATTATAATAGATTGAATTAAATAATTAAATGACGGATTAAAATCAAAATGTTTGTGAGCGATCTATTTAGTTCTGAGTTTAGTCTTAGAGTGAATAATGTAGAATGAATGAATATTGAATGGTTGGAAATACTCAGTGATTGCATTAACTGCTGAAATCGTGTGTGTTTCTATGTTTTTGTGAAATATGAGAGGAACATGGAACGAGAGGAGAGAGAGAGAAGGGGCTGACGTGTGCGTCATGAACAAGGTGTGACGAGGCAGACGAGAGGATCGGATCAGGCTAGTACACAAAATCATCCTAACAGAATATGTGATGTTATGACAATTTTACATAGGCTTGGCAAATACTATTTCATTAAAAATTGTATTTTGGTGGCTCTGTGTATCACTGGGGTTTGATTACAGATGTGTTGGGAATCAAGGATGGATTGAGGATTGTTCTGTAAATTTAAGATAATTAGAGCTAATAGAGCAAGGGGTTATGGGAATTGGAGTATTGAAGGGTTGTAAGGTTAGAAGGCTTTGTGTATGGGTATTTTAGTCTGAAGATGACTAACTTGCATTTACTTGCAGTTGATGGGTTGTGGTAAGATAGCTAACACTAATTGATATTGGTGACATAGGAATAGGAATTGGGGTTAATTATTCAGGATTGTTAATGGATTTGTTTAGGTTATATTAAGAATTACAGGGGGGAAGCCTATATAAGTTATATAGTCTAAAATAGGATAGTTCACAATAAAGGAATAGAAAGGCTTGTTACAATGGGGAAAAAGATATCAGGACTATGAAAGTCATTATACGGGTTGAAATAGTGGTAATCCTTTAATTAAAGTGTTGCTAGGGTATCCGGCAAGTGAAACAAAAGTTGCCCTTCATTCTCAAACAGAAATTGATAAAATATGTCAGCGATAAGATAGGTTTAAAAAGTAGAGCTTAGGGATGTTTATTCTCAGCTTACAATGATCATCCAGGAGTGATTATTGCATCAGAAATATAGACAAATAATAGATAGGGTACCAGCAGAAACAACGATGAAGATGAATCCAGAAGACGGAAGAAAATGAGAGGTCTGGAACGTGAAGGAGAAGAGGATGATGAAGATGAGAGTGATTGAGAGAGGTCATGGGTGGATATGACTCTGTGATCAGAAGGAAGTTGGCAAGAGAGAAACGAAGAAGGGTACACGAGATTTGATCTCTGATGGAAGTTGAAGATGAAGAAAGCGATGAAGATTTGGAGATTAAAGGTGCTTTATTTTCAAGAGGAGTTTGTCCTACAAGGACTGGCACAGAAGAAAAGTAAGAAGATGATGGAAGATGATATTTCGAGGACAGAACTTAGAACTAAGGTTGAAGAATACTGATATGTCAACGACGAGAAGGAACAGGACTAAGAAAACTGCTGAGAGGATTCCAAGAATTGGAGAAGAAGAAACTCTGAAAACTCAATCATACAACGGGTGGAGAAGATAAGTTTTGGTTATGAAGAATCAGAGTGAACCAAATCAACAATCACTGTTACAGCTTCAACTGAACAATATTGATAATGCAATTGTACCAGCCAAGGGGGTACCAGTTGATTCATATCCAAAGCCAGTTTCTGGACAGACACATAATGGCACCTGTTAGTGTCTAGAAGATCCGAAAGGGGGGTGCATTGCTGAGAGCCTCGATTAGAGGAGAAGAGAAAATAGCTAACAGTTGAAACAACCGGCCATTAGAAGTGATAGTGAATAGGGGAAAAACTTATTTGGGTTTAGGCCTAAAGAGGTTAAACATCTCACTATGTAAAATTAATTAGGGTAGGATAGGGGTTTGATGTAGTAAAACAGTTTAATTACTCTTAGGGAATCAATTGAGCTCTGCTATAAAAGTCAAAGAGGAAGTAAAAGAGACATACTAATATTAGGACAATATACCTATGGCATTGTTGGGAAAGAGATGCATGGTGTAAATTGAAGCGTACAATAAGATGTACACTAGACGACTGACTGTCTGGTAGAATATTTTAAAAAGTAGGGTTTTTGGGAATCATTTGCTTAAAAAGATAATATCATAGGAAGGATGATAATCTATTAGATTGCCTATTAGACAATCTGTCTGGGAAAATAAACTTAATAGGGTGACTGTTATTCTGGGTTACATTCTTACATTAAGGGATTTCAGGCTAGGCTAAAAGGTGGTTAGTCGTTTTGCCAAGTCTGTGTGTAATGAGTCAGAAGCAGGTGGGGAACTTTCCCAATCACATATTCCAAAAATTTGGTGGTAAGAGATTTTGTCAATAAATCAGGGGAAAAGGTTTTAAATGTTATGAGAGAAAAGATTAGATTAAAATAAGTTAGGGGTAGGTTAGGTTGAAGGGACTCTAAGACAGTAAGCTAAGTTTCAAAGTTAGTAGTAAGACAGAGAGAGAACAGTGAGGAAGGACATTTTAAAGTTTAATGGGAAGATAGGGTAGGAGTTTAGATCGGTTAGGAGCAGATGCATTGAGAAAGTATGTGTTGCTGAATGATTTGAGGTTGATGGAGTATCTATATTTACAGTTTCCAGCAGGGAGATCAAGGTCATTATAGGTGTATTTTGTGTAATCAAAAGGTTTAAAGTTTAGAGGTAGAACTGAAAGGGGGAAAAAGTGACACTAGTGGTGATGGATGGAAGTACAAGTAAAGAGTTCAGAGCTTTGGGAAAACTAGGTTGTTTATAGGAGTCCAGCATCAATTATAGGGGGAAAATACTGTTATTAGGGTTAGGAGAATAATAATTATAATATGCCATTTAGGATGATGACGTTTCTTTCACACAGAGAGAGAGAGAGAGATAATTAGGGAGAATATGTGTACTTATCTAGTGAAAGCATTAAAATTTGTTTTGGTTAAGAATTATTGGTTAAAGGGCTATGTAATTTGTAAGGTGACGCTTATAATGGAAGATTTGAAGTCTGTAGAAGTTTCCACAGTCACAGAGGGAGTTAAGGATAAGTTTATTACAGTAGTCACTCCAACAGTGAATAATACACATGGGATATGGGTAGCTTTTCCACTAGAAGGAATTAAGGGTTTTAATTCATCAACTAAATCAACAACGTTAATGGTAACTTTGGGAAGGGATTAATGATACGATGGTAATAGCAAATGTAGGAAGGATGACAACAACTGTTCTGAAAGTAGAGGTAGCAAGAGGGAAACAAGGAGGTTATGGTACGAATGGGGTTAAAATAAGAGAACAGATAGAAACAATATAGATTAATCTGAAATGGAGAATATAGATTCACCATGGAAGCTGCAGGATGGGGTCTTTTCATTTTGATGACAGAGGGGGTATCTGATCAGTACTGCTCGTTCCTCTGTTGTGAAAATTAGAGATAGATTAACTCATTCTGTAAGAATCAGTGAGGAATCTTGAGGGTTGATGTCTGTTGGGGATGCCAGCCCAAGACGTGTTAGACGGTCGCGCGGCCTCTGTCAGGTATGGGTTAGAGTTATGCTTTGTCATGACTGTGGTATCGGCAACAGTCATTGACCGATAAAATAATGTCGTTGTCAGAACAGTGGTTTAAGCCTAGGGTTTAAGTGTTCTTGGGTAAATGGATTACCCTATGGGAATTGTTAGATGGAAAGTAAAGTCAGGTAACAGTGGAAACCTGAAGTATTCAGGTGAACCAGTGAAGATAAAAGTTGTTGTTGTTCTAATAAAACATATGAGGTAAGGGGTATGTTTATGGGAATATCAGAGTGTGATGAGTATAGGATAACCTTGGATAAGTAATGACAAATAATAGGTTACTTTTTATATATCAGGTAGTAAGAAGAGCAGGACTTTGATGGTTAAAAGATTAGCTTTTGACTGACAATGTGACTATGGGAATTTTAGAGATATTTGGTGGGTTTGTGATGATAGAGTATATTCTTACCCTATGGGGGATAGGATGTTGTTACAGGTCAACGTTTAAGCTTCCATATGAGGTTTTTACCATTAAAAGAGGAGTGGTACCAACACAGAAATCTGACGCTAGGGTTGAAAATGGGGTGAAAAGAGACATGGCTACATGTCCATAGTCTTCAAGCCTATCATTGAAGGGTAAGTCTAAGGGAGAAGGGGGGACTTCATTCATGGTATGGTGTAACATTTGGGAAGATAATATTGATAAATATTAGTTATACTTTGAGTCCAGATAGTTCAGATAATATCACTGGGGTTATAGATGCATTATAAGGGAGGTGTTTGGGAGATCTGAGAGGATGCAAGATCAATTAGGCCAGTAGGGGCAGTGATGGGTCAGATTTTAGTTTCAGTTTTGATAACACTGTGATGTTTGTAATTTGTTACTGACCTTGGAGAGAGCTATGATATTGAGATAGGTTGGAGAGTGATTCCTGGAGACAACACTCAGATGCCGGTGTTGACTGTTCCTGATCTGGATAAAGATGGATGGACTACTGATGGATAAATATCATTTTTTTATGAGTTGATTATTTTTCGAATTTTTTTCAATAGTAGGGTGATGTTGGTATGATTTATGAATCAAGGGGGGGATAGGTTAATGTGATTCATACATCATTTATAGGTCATTTTTATATTCTTAAATTGATGTTGAGGTTTAATTTGAAAATGTTGTTTTGCAAAAGATACTGTTTGGTCGTTTATTTTCTTGTCATTCCAGAAGTATTTGGGAGAACATGTGGAGATTGGAATACTCAAACAAAGACAATATGAAGGGACAATATGACTGGAGGAGATGAAACAAGGAGGGTGTGGCTGATTCCATCATCAACAAGTCCATGGGAAGAGGACACTACAGGGAGATGAAGTGTAGTGGACTACATTCCAGTGTTTGCAATGAAATATAGACATGTGTAATACATAATTGTGTAATAGCCTCAGGGATTAATTTTTGTAGAATGATGTTTGATGTTATTGATTACATGTAAGGATCTTAGATGTTTTTGTTTATTTCGGTGAATGTTTAGGGACAGAGAGGCTAGGAAGGGGAGAGTTTCATTGTCCGGTCCTATGGGTTGACCAGCCGTACAATGGATGTTTATGGATAGGATTTTGTTTGCAGGGCCTTACATGTGTATTTAGTTGCATCATAGTTTCAAAATGCATTTACATGGTTTATGAGGTTATCTGGAGTACCGACGGTGGTTGCCTGGGGCAGAGGGACCGTGAGAGAATTTTACTGTCTTGATTGATATGGATGGATGGCTGCCAGACAGTTTTTCGCTCTTACACTCCATAGAGATTTCTTCATATTTCATAGTAATGTATTCACACTTCATATTTCATAGTAATGTATTCACACTTCATATTTCATAGTAATGTATTCACACTTCATAAACAGGTATTTAATAGAAAGGTATTTACACTCTAGAGGAGAATGTGTTTGGTTTAATGTTAAAGATACTCAATAAGATAAATGGTTAATAGTCATAATCTTATTCTGTTTGTTTTCGAGACGTTTATTTCGTCTCGAAAGGGGGGAATATCGTATCTGAAGATTATGCCTTTGTTAAATGTTTTGGAGGAACAAAGAATGTTGTTTTATGATCTTAGTTCAAATGTAGCGTTGGGAGGGTGATGCCCCAGGGGAGACTGGTGATTGGCCAGAAGAGAGGAGTCACTCCTCTTTTTGCATTGTTTATAAATAGGGGGTAAACGATGAGACGGCAGAACGGCCATGGCAATCTGAGGAGCCGTTCTCCGGACACCGCGGGTCTGTACCTATGCTGTAAATCTCGTGATTTTAATAAAAGCTTTGAACACGATGCAGCATAGCGGACTCTTTGTTGACGGCAATAATTGCCACCATTCATCATATACGACAGCTCACCTGAAGTTGGTACAGTCTCTTCTTCCTACTTCTGTCTACACTAATCTGACCCCTCTGTCTAAAGCTCAGACTCTCATGAACAGGATCGTTTTTTCTGTTTTGCCCTAGTTCGCCTAAAAGCCTCACAATAAAAACTAAATATAGGAAGTGTATAGTGCATTCGGAAAGTATTCAGACCCCTTGACGTTTTCCACATTTTGTTACGTTAGAGCCTTATTCTAAAATTGATTAAATTGTTTTTATCCCCTCATCAATCTACACACAATACCCCATAATGACAAAGCAATAACACGTTTTTAGAAATTCTTGCAAATGTACAAAAAATTAAAAACTGAAATACCAAATTTACATAAGTATTCAGACCCTTTACTCAGTATTAGGGTTGTTGTCCTATTGGAAGTTGACCCTTCAGCCCAGTCTAAGGTCCTGAGCGTTCTGGAGCAGGATTTCATCAAGGATCTCTCTGTACTTTGCTCCGTTCATCTTTCCCTCCATCCTGACTAGTCTCCATGTCCCTGCCGCTGAAAAACATCCCCACAGCATGATGCTGCCACCACCATGCTTCACCGTAGGGATGGTGCCAGATTTCTTCCAGATGTGACGCTTGGCATTCAGGCCAAAGAGTTCAATCTTGGTTTCATCAGACCAGAGAATCTTGTTTCTTATGGTCTGAGAGTCCTTTAGGAGCCTTTTGGAAACTCCAAGTGGGCTGTCATGTGCCTTTTACTGAGGAGTGGCTTCCTTCTGGCCACTCTACCATAAAGGCCTGATTGGAAACATCTCAAGGATGATCACTCATGCTGCCAAACATGCCCTCGTAAAACTGACTATCCTACCGATCCTTCACTCCGTGCCTTTGGGGGGTACTGTCATGCCCTGGCTCTGGGGACGCTTGTATGTTGAGCCAGGGTGTGAGTGTTCTTTGTGTTTTGTGTTTCTAGGGTGTTCTAGTTATTGTGTTTCTATGTTGGCCAGAGTGGTTCTCAATCAGAGGCAACGAGTGTCAGCTGTTGCTGGTTGTCTCTGATTGGGAACCATATTTAAACAGTCTGTTTTTCCACAGTATTTGTGGGATCTTGTTCCAGTGTGGTTTGTGTTAGACCGAGGACATCACGTTATCGTTTGTTGTTTTGTTTGTGTAATCATTAAATAAAAACTATGTTCGCCTTCAACGCTGCGCATTGGTCCTCTGTTCCCGACGATCGTGACAATAGCACACATAGAACAGATCTACCGCTTCTGAAACTTGTTTTCAATTCAAATAAAATACCTATAACTCACATTTCTATGTGAATTTGGTTATGTCGCCCAAAAAGTTATTTATTCTAGTTTTAAAAGTACTTTTCAAACCGTTAGATTAAAATTCATATTTATCAAACATTTTGGGTCAAATGTTTATAATAGACTGAAAAATAATACTATGGTGATTGGTGAAGGGTTTCCTTGTCCGTTACCCATTATTACATATATGTCCTTTTAAATAACTATAAAAACAGTATAATTAGAAAATGTATTTGAATTAACTAAAACCCTCAATTGTTATCGGCAATAGCTTATCATACAACACACTGTAGGCCTCACATGACAGTGATGTTTACCCTACAGTGTATTCTCTACCAGGACGTCTCCAGGCCCTTACCGACGTCCGCATATTGACTATCCCTCAAAGAATGTGTTACCTAAGTACAGATGTTATTGGTTTATCTTGGCCGAGAACACGCTGTAGGCCTGAGATGACATTTATGATTGGTGCTTCAACTTAAAATACATACAAGTATCTCAACAGTTGAATTTGTTATCTAATGACAAAGTAGTCTCACCATTCATTACATTATGGCAACAAATATATTACAGTTTGTCACGATTTCTTGAACACTTTTCTGGAATCAGGGTTCACCTTTGCAAAAGCGTTAAGCCCAATAAAGTGAAGTGCGTTTGCCAAAAACAACACATTTATTTTGCAAAATGCACTAACAACATCAAAACTTACAATACCTGTCACAACATTAAATAACTATCAAAACAGTACCATTTGTCAACCAATGAGAAGATTTATTTTGCAATATTAACTAACACAACCTGAAAACTTAGATACAGTAACTTCCGGAAGTATTCACACCCCCTTTTCTTTTTCCACATTTTGATGTTACAACCTGAATTTTAAATTAATTACATTGAGATGTTGTGTCACTGATCTACACACAATACCCCATAATTGTCACGACTTCCGCCGAGGCTGCCTCCCCTCCTTGTTCGAGCAGGTTTCGGCGTTCGTCGTCACCGGCTTACTAGCTACTGCCGATCCCATTCTCATCACTCCACTTGTCATGTCATGTCTTGTCAATCACACACACCTGGTGCTCATTTCCCTAATTAGTATGTGTATAAGTGTTCCCTCTGTTCCCCTTGTCTTTGTGAGTGAGTGATTGTTTCATTGTGAGAGCGACTAGCTCGGTTGAGCCACTCTTCCATTTGTTTTGCCAAGGTGGAATATTTCCCTTGTGATAGTTTCGTATTGACGCTGGGTGCGTTTTATTTATGTAAATGGAATAAACTCTTTACTTCTGTGTTTTACCTCCTGCGCCTGACTCCTTCATTCACACCTCATCACAAACATGTCCAAGTGGAATTTTTGTTTGTGGAACATTTGAGAAATTAAGAAAAAAATGTTTAGCTGAAATGTCTTGAGTCAATAAGTATTCACTCCCTTTGAGAAGGCAAGCTTAAATAAGTTCAGGAGTAAAAATGTGCTTAGCAAATTGCATAATAAGTTGTATGGACTCATTCCATGTTCAATAATAGTGGTTAATATAATTTTTGAAAGACTACCCCATCTCTGTACCCCACGCATCCATAAGGTCCCTCAATCGAGTAGTGAATTTCAAACACAGATTCAACCACAAAAACCAGGGAGTTTTTTCAATGCCTTGCAAAAAAGGGCACCGATTGGTAGATGTGTAAAAAGAAAAATTGCAGGTGCTGAATATCCCTTTGAGCATGGTGAAGTTATTAATTACACTTTGGATGGTGTATCAATACACCCAGTCACTACAAAGATACAGGCGTCCTTCCTTACTCAGTTGCCGAAGAGGAAGGACACCGCTCAGTTATTTCACCATGAGGCCAATGGTGATTTTAAAACACTTAAAGAGTTTATTGGCTGTGATATGATAAAACTGAGGATGGATCAACCACATTGTAGTTACTCCACAATACTAACCTAAATCACATTTTATTTGCCACATGCCCCCGAATACAACAGGTGTAGACATTACCGTGAAATGCTTACTTACAGCCCTTAACCAACAATGCATACATTTTTTTATAAAAAAGTGTTGAGAAAAAAAAGAGCTGAAGTAAAATAATAGTGCAAATAGTCCGGGTAGCCATGATTAGCTGTTCAGGAGTCTTATAGCTTGGGGGTGGAAGCTGTTGAGAAGCCTTTTGGACCTAGACTTGGAGCTCCGGTACCGCTTGCCGTGCGGTAGCAGAGAGAACAGTCTATAACTAGGGTGGCTGGAGTCTTTGACAATTTTGAGGGCCTTCCTCTGACACCCCCTGATATAGAGGTCCTGGTTGGCAGGAAGCTTGGCCCCAGTGATGTACTGGGCCGTACCCACGACCCTCTGTAGTGCCTTGCGGTTGGAGGCCAAGCAGTTGCCATACCATGCGGTGATGCAACCAGTCAGGATGCTCTCGATGGTGCAGCTGTATAACTTTTTGAGGATCTGAGGACCCATGCCAAATCTTTTCAGTCTCCTGAGGGGGAATAGGCTTTGTCGTGCCCTCTTCACGACTGTCTTAGTGTGTTTGGACCATGATAGTTCGTTGGTGATGTGGACACCAAGGAACTTGAAGCTCTCAACCTGTTCCACTACAGCCCCGTCGATGAGAATGGGGGCGTGCTCAGTCCTCTTTTTTTTCCTATAGTCCACAATCATCTCCTTTGTCTTGGTCACGTTGAGGGAGAGGTTGTTATCCTGGCACCACACGGCCAGGTCTCTGACCTCCTCCTTACAGGCTGTTTCATCGTTGTCGGTGATCAGGCCTACCACTGTTGTGTTGTCGGCAAACTTAATGATGGTGTTGGAGTCGTGCCTGGCCATGCAGTCATGGGTGAACAGGGAGTACAGGAGGGGACTGAGCACGCACCCCTGAGGGGCCCCCTTGGCAGATGTGTTGTTACCTACCCTTACCACCTGGGGGCGGCCCGTCAGGAAGTCCAGGATCCAGTTGCAAAGGGAGGTGTTTAGTCCCAGGACCCTTAGCTTAGTGATGAGCTTTGAGGGCACTATGGTGTTGAACGCTGAGCTCTAGTCAATGAATAGCATTCTCATGTAGGTGTTCCCCTTGTCCAGGTGGGAAAGGGCATCATCTGTGGATCTGTTGAGGCGGTATGCAAATTGGAGTGGGTCTAGGGTTTCTGGGATAATGGTGTTGATGTGAGCCATGACCAGCCTTTCAAAGCACTTCATGGCTACAGACGTCAGTGCTACGGGTCCGTAGTCATTTAGGCAGGTTATCTTAGTGTCCTTGGGCACGGGGACTATGGTGGTCTGCTTGAAACATGTTGGTATTACAGACTCAGTCAGGGACATGTTGAAAATGTCAGTGAAGACACTTGCCAGTTGGTCAGCACATGCTCGGAGTACACGTCCTGGTAATCCGTCTTGTGAATGTTGACCTGCTTAAAAGTCTTACTCACATCGGCTACGGAGAGCGGGATCCCATAGTCATCCGGAACAGCTAGTGCTCTCATGCATGCTTCAGTGTTGCTTGCCTCGAAGCGAGCATAGAAGTAATTTAGCTCGTCTGGTAGGCTTGTGTCACTGGGCAGCTTGCGGCTGTGCTTCCCTTTGTAGTCTGTAATAGTTTTCAAGCCCTGCCACATCCGACGAGCGTTAGAGCCGGTGTAGTACGATTCAATCTTAGTCCTGTATTGACTCTTTGCCTGTTTGATGGTTCGTCGGAGGGCATAGCGGGATTTCTTATAAGCGTCCGGGTTAGAGTCCCGCTCCTTGAAAGCGGCAGCTCTACCCTTTAGTTCAGTGCGAATGTTGTCTGTAATCCATGGCTTCTGGTTTGGGTATGTACGTACGGTCACGGTGGGGACGACATCATCGATGCACTTATTGATGAAGCCAGTGACTGATGTGGTGTACTCCTCAATGCTATCTGAAGAATCCCAGAACATGTTCCAGTCTGTCCTAGCAAAACAGTCCTGTAGCTTAGCATCTGCGTCATCTTACCACTTTTTTATTAACCGAGTCACTGGTGCTTCCTGCTTTAGTTTTTGCTTATAAGCAGGAATCAGGAGGATAGAGTTATGGTCAGATTTGCCAAATGGAGGGCGAGGGAGAGCTTTGTATGGGTCTCTGTGTGTGGAGTAAAGGTGGTCTAGTTTTTTTTCCTCTGGTTGCACATTTAACATGCTGGTAGAAATTAGGTAGAACGGATTTAAGTTTCCCTGCATTAAAGTCCCCGGCCACTAGGAACGCTGCCTCTGGATGAGCGTTTTCCTGTTTACTTATGGCCTTATACAGCTCATTGAGTGCAATCTTAATGCCAGCGTTGGTTTGTGGTGGTAAATAGACAGCTATGAAAAATATAGATGAAAACTCTCTTGGTAAATAGTGTGGTCTACAGCTTATCATAAGATACTCTACCTCAGGCGAGCAAAACCTTGAGACTTCCTTAGCATTTGATTTTGTGCACCAGCTGTTGTTTACAAATATACACAGACCGCAACCCCTTGTCTTACCGGAGTCAGCCGTTCTCTCCTGCCGATGTAGCGTATATCCCGTCAGCTGTATGTTGTCCATGTCGTCGTTCAGCCAAGATATTACAGTTTTTAATGTTCCATTGGTAGGATAACCGTAATCTTAGGTCATCTAATTTATTTTCAAATGATTGAACATTGGCTAATAGGATTGATGGAAGAGGCAGTTTACTCGCTCGCCGTCGGATCCTTACAAGGCACCCCGTCCACGATATCTAAGTCTCTTTCTCCTGCGAATGATGGGGATTTGGGCCTTGTCAGGTGTCTGTAGGATATCCTTCACGTCTGACTCGTTGAAGAAAAAATCTTCGTCCAATACGAGGTGAGTAATCGCTGTCCTGATATCTTGAAGCTCTTTTTGGTTATAAGAGACGATGGCAGAAACATTATGTACAGAATAAATTACAAATAACGCGAAAAAAACTTACATAATAGTAGAATTGGTTAGAGGGCTGTAAAACGGCAGCCATCTTCTCCGACGCCATCTCTGTCCATTGTCCGCCATCTCCGTCCATTTGAGGAATACAAATATTCCAAAACATGCATCCTGTGTGCAACAAGGCAGTTAAGTAATACTGCAAGAAATGAACTTTTTATCCTGAATACAAAGCGTTATGTTTGGGGCAAATCCAACACAACACATCACAGAGTACCACTGTTCATATTTTCAAGCATGGTGGGGGCTGCATCCTCATATATGAACAAGAGTAAATGGTACGAGATGGTAATCAAACGTTTTATAGTGTTCTTGTTGTCTGAATTAGGATCAAGCACCAAAACAGGACACTGTTTTCTACTTTGTTACTGGAATTGTAAAAGTGTTCCATGTTGTATATTGACTGTTCAAATGTTTTGCTACTGTCTGTATAGCCATATGTTTGAATCTACATCACATTTAATATTTTCCCTATTAAATACATTTCCCAATGTAATGATGTACTGTATAAACTATGAAAAAACCAAACACTCCACTAGTTTATTATTTCATATATATTTAGGCAGGTTAACAATCACATGCAAAGAGTTGAGATGTTGGTGGTAGAGATATAGGAGTTATAGAGTTTGAAAAAGGTTACGTTTTTGCTGTGAGCCATGGGGTAACCGAGGTAACCACTTGTTGTTTTCCACCAAGGTGGGTGGGGACACGACATTCTATCTAATACCAATTGGGAGTATTGTTGCTTGAAAGAACGTTTAAAGATTAAGTATGCAGAAATCGCTTCACCATTTCCTGGTTGATAAAATATTTTGCCTAATTTCAGTTTGTGACAAAACAAGCAGTCATTGTGTAGAAAATCATTGTACCATCTAAACCGCTGGGAAACGTTTTGTATAACACAAAATATTGTATTTTACCTGCTTGAAGCTGGTGTACAAAACTAAAAGTAAAAAGGGCAAAAATAAAACTTAAGAACGGGAAGCATAGAAATAGCGCACAGAACAGATCTACCGCTTATGAGACTTGCTTTCAATTAGAATGAAAGATCTATAACTCAATTTCTATGTGAATTTGGTCATGTCGCCCAAGAAGTTATATATAGTTTTAAAAGTACTTTTCAAACCGTTGGATTAAAATTAATATTATTCAAACATTTTGGGATCAAATGTTTATAAATAGCCTGAAAAAGAATACTGTGGTGCTCTGTGAAGGGTTTCCTTTTAAGTAACTATCGAAACAGTATCATTTTTTATCTGATTAGAAAATGTATTTTTCATTAACTAAAACCCTCAAAATTGTTATATGCAATAGCTTATCATACAACACACTGTAGGCCTCACATGACGGTGATGTTAGCCCTAGAGTGTATTCTCTACCAGGACGTCTCCAGGCCCTTACCGACGTCCGCATATTGACTATCCCTTCAAGAAAGTGTTACCTTAGTACAGATATTATTGGTTTATCTTGGCCGAGAACACGCTGTAGGCCTGAGATGACATTTATGATTGGTGCTTCAACTTAAAATACATACATGTATCTCAACAGTGGAATTTGTTATCTAATGACAAAGTAGTCTCACCATTCATTACATTATGGCAACAAATATATTATAGTTTGTTACTATTGCTTGAACACTTTTCTGGAATCAGGGTTCACTTTTGCAAAACAGTTGATGCAGCCCACTAAACTGATGTGTGTTTGCCAAAGACAACACATTTATTTTGCAAAATGCACTAACACCATCAGAACTTACAAAACCTGTCTCAAATGTATATAACTATCAGAACAGTACCATTTGTCATCTAATGAGAATATTTATTTTGCTATATTAACTAACACCCCCTGAAAACTTAGATACAGTGCCTTCAGGAAGCATTCACACCCCTTTACTTTTTCAACATTTTATTGTTACAGCCTGAAATGTAAATAAATTCAATTGAGATTTTGTGTCACTGATCTACACAAAATACCCCATAAAGTCCAAGTGGATTCTTGCTTATAGAACATTTTAGAAATTAATAAATAAGGTCATCTTACCATTAGTCACATCATTGCTCAAGAAACACTAACTAAAAACATCCTCGTCGATCACATGCAAAGAGTTGACATGTTGGTGGTAGAGATATAGCGTTATGAGAATAATCGATATTATGGACCGTGAACAAAATATTTTGTTAAGTTTCACATTCTTTACATAGTAGATAATTGATTTATGTGTATAGAGTTGTGTCTAATCTTTTGTGTAATTTGTAGAAAAACTTTCAGCATTTGCTGTTAGTGTGTGAACAATATATCATGATTGTTTTGAGTGCATGTGCAAAACCAATTGAAAAAAGCCTAAAACAAGCGTACACATTCTTTTTTCAGGGGGTGAAATACCCCCAAGGGGGTTCATGACAGAGATTATTGACATGGCTGTGATGTAAACTGGTTTGTGTTTTGACTGTGAGAGGTGTGGCAGGACGGGGCAGGTATCTGCAGAGAGAGTATAAGACAGGGATGTAGATGACAGAGAGACACTCCACTACTCTACTACTGAGGTCCAGAAGACATCAGCAGACAACCAGCATCAACCAGAATCTTCCAACTCAGAGGTAAGTTTGCTTTCACTGAGCCACTTCTTTCTCAAATGTGAAAGCTGTATACAGCTGGACACTACTCGGTCCATCCCTGTCACAGCAGACTGTGCATTTTTGTTAACCTGGTGTGCTCTCTGTGCTCTGGCAGAGAAAGAGGACCCTGTGTGTGTTTTGACCTGTTGTGCTATCTGTGCTTTAATAAAGGATGAAGATCCAGATTGTGATACTGCTGTTCGCTCTTGTGAGTGTCCTGTCAGCAGCAAAGTACACTCAATGAAGCTGTCCCCAGGGAAGGTACGTCTAGTGTGTGTGTGTGTGCGTGTACGTGGCGTGTGTGTGTGAAAAAAGTACCAAATCCGGGTTCAAATACTATTTATTTTTATTTCTATTAATTTCAAATACATTTCGAAGCAAGTATTTGGAAAAATGTTCTTTAAAAATACAAGTAGGGTGAATATTGGAATTTAGTTGGAAATACAATTGGAAAGTTTTGGCATGTATTTTAAAATATTATATTGTATTGTACTGTCATAGCACCTAATCATGCCCTAAGTCAAATTGGCACTCCTTACCTCTCAACTACAATATCTAATGTTGAGTGTTCTGATGTAAAATGCTGCTGTGCATTATTCCGTTTTTACACATTGCAGCTGGATGAGATCAAAGACTTTACCAGTAATGTCATGTGATTAGACTTGGTGAAAAGTGAAAACAACTTTTTGTAAAGTGAACAATAATTATACTACTTTACGTGTTTGAGTGGTCTGGTTTTTATTTGAAATGATTTGCTAAAATGGAAAATCTCTCTTCCTCAGTGGCTGAAGATGAAGAATTTCTTTCTACGATTTCTAAATTGTTGAGCATGTTTGGGTGAGAAGCGACCAGCATGGGGCCGTCGGAGATCCTCTCCAGTCTCCTTATGGAATTAACCATCAGCTAACTGTGACATCATCAATAAGACTACTATATCAGTCAATCAATCAAACAATCACTGATTAACAAAAAATTAACCAAAATTATATTACAAAAGCCTGTCCTTCAAATACTGAGTAGCACTAGTTTAGTGTTTCTGAAAGAAGTGTACATTTTATGCATAAACATACTTTGTCTTGAAACATGATTGATTGGTTACTGGATAAATGAAGTGAATAAATGGTGTAATTCTATATGGGTGACGTGTAGTATTTTGATTGCCCAATAAACTACTTTCAAGCCTCATACATGTTTAGCACTGTTTTAAATTCATCATACATGTTTAGTGCAGTTGTTTCTTGTTTTGTGTTGCAATTATATTCATTTCTCTATTGCTCTACCACTTTTGTCAAAAAACTGTATGTAGACCCACTAAACTGAAGTGTGTTTGACAAAACTACACCGTCCTAACTTAATACCTGTCACAAAACTAAATAGCTCTATCAAAACAGTATCATTTGTCATGGGATAGGAAGGTTTTCTTACCATTCATTAGAACTCAACAAATACTATAATTAAGCAATAAGGTATGTGTGGGTGTGGTATATGGCCAATATACCACGGTTAAGGCATTCCCCTAGACCACGCCCACCTTTGTGGAAAACGATACATCTTCCCCATTGACCCCCTTTGATAAAGAGCTAATTTCCTTGTTGATTTTTTTGTCATGCAGAAATAAAAAACCATGCAGAAAAGTTTCTTTATTTTACAATGTACGTCAAACCAGGTCAAACATCCCAATCAACATTTTGCAATGCTCCCACAAAAGGAAATAGATATTGTGAAGAGAGCGCTGTGGCTTCAGGATAAGTCTAATTAACATAATTCAAAAATCCCCATAAAAAATCTGTCTGTTTAAGCTAGAGTATCACGTTTCAGGAGAAGCCCCAGATGCAGACATTGTCGAAGTAACAAAGTTTATTACAAAAACAGGGGGCAGGCAAACAACAGGTCAAGGGCAGGCAGAAGTCAGTAACCCAGATCAGAGTCCAAAAGGTACAGAACGGTAGGCAGTCTCAGCGTCAGAGCAGGCAGAATGGTCAATACCGGGAAAACTAGAAAACAGGAACTTGAGAAAGACAGGCGCAAGGAAACCGCTGGTAGTTTTGATGAGACAAAACAAACTGGCAACAGACAAACAGAGAACACAGGTATAAATACACTGGGGATAATGGGGGAAGATGGGCGACACCTGGAGGGGGGTGGAGACAATCACAAAGACAGGTGAAACAGATCAGGGTGTGACATAGAGATATGTGGGTTTTTGCATTGGTTGCTTCTCAATCCACCGCATCTGCCGATATCTGCGGTGGAAGGTGGCAGAGCTACGCGGTGTTTGTCAGACCATGAGACATCCCGAAAATTGGTCTTCTCACAAAAATGTCTGTAGCGTCCGGTTTGGCCTACAAACTATTATCACCACTCTATTGAAAGCTGAGACTCTGTTTGGCACTAGGATGCTCACAAGCCTCACAAGGCTCACCTGAAGTTGGTACAGTCTCTTCTTCCTACTTCTGTCTACACTAATCTGACCCCTCTGTCTAAAGCTCAGACTCTCATGAACAGGATGTTTTTTTCTGTTTTGCCCTAGTTCGCCTAAAAGCCTCACAATAAAAACGAAATAATGGAAGTGTACAGTGCATTCGGAAAGTATTCAGACCCCTTGACGTTTTCCACATTTTGTTACGTTAGAGCCTTATTCTAAAATTGATTACATTGTTTTTATCCCCTCATCAATCTACACACAATACCCCATAATGACAAAGCAATAACAAGTTTTTATAAATTCTTGCAAATGTACAAAAAATAAAAAACGGAAATACCAAATTTACATAAGTATTCAGACCCTTTACTCAGTACTTAGGGTTGTTGTCCTATTGGAAGTTGAACCTTCAGCCCAGTCTAAGGTCCTGAGCGTTCTGGAGCAGGATTTCATCAAGGATCTCTCTGTACTTTGCTCCGTTCATCTTTCCCTCCATCCTGACTAGTCTCCATGTCCCTGCCGCTGAAAAACATCCCCACAGCATGATGCTGCCACCACCATGCTTCACCGTAGGGATGGTGCCAGATTTCTTCCAGATGTGACGCTGGCATTCAGGCCAAAGAGTTCAATCTTGGTTTCATCAGACCAGAGAATCTTGTTTCTCATGGTCTGAGAGTCCTTTAGGAGCCTTTTGGAAACTCCAAGTGGGCTGTCATGTGCCTTTTTACTGAGGAGTGGCTTCCTTCTGGCCACTCTACCATAAAGGCCTGATTGGAAACATCTCAAGGATGATCACTCATGCTGCCAAACATGCCCTCGTAAAACTGACTATCCTACCGATCCTTGACTCCGTGCCTTTTTGGGGGTACTGTCACGCCCTGGCTCTGGGGACGCTTGTATGTTGAGCCAGGGTGTGAGTGTTCTTTGTGTTTTGTGTTTCTAGGGTGTTTTAGTTATTGTGTTTCTATGTTGGCCAGAGTGGTTCTCAATCAGAGGCAACGAGTGTCAGCTGTTGCTGGTTGTCTCTGATTGGGAACCATATTTAAACAGTCTGTTTTTCCACAGTATTTGTGGGATCTTGTTCCAGTGTGGTTTGTGTTAGACCGAGGATGTCACGTTATCGTTTATTGTTTTGTTTGTGTAATCATTAAATAAAAAGTATGTTCGCCTTCAACGCTGCGCATTGGTCCTCTGTTCCCGACGATCGTGACAATAGCACACATAGAACAGATCTACCGCTTCTGAAACTTGTTTTCAATTAAAATAAAATACATATAACTCACATTTCTATGTGAATTTGGTTATGTCGCCCCAAAAGTTATTTATTCTAGTTTTAAAAGTACTTTTCAAACCGTTAGATTAAAATTCATATTTATCAAACATTTTGGGTCAAATGTTTATAATAGACTGACAAATAATACTATGGTGATTGGTGAAGGGTTTCCTTGTCCGTTACCCATTATTACATATGTCCTTTTAAATAACTATAAAAACAGTATAATTAGAAAATGTATTTGAATTAACTAAAACCCTCAAAATTGTTATCGGCAATAGCTTAGCATACAACACACTGTAGGCCTCACATGACAGTGATGTTTACCCTACAGTGTATTCTCTACCAGGACGTCTCCAGGCCCTTACCGACGTCCGCATATTGACTATCCCTTCAAGAAAGTGTTACCTAAGTACAGATGTTATTGGTTTATCTTGGCCGAGAACACGCTGTAGGCCTGAGATGACATTTATGATTGGTGCTTCAACTTAAAATACATACATGTATCTCAACAGTTGAATTTGTTATCTAATGACAAAGTAGTCTCACCATTCATTACATTATGGCAACAAATACATTATAGTTTGTTACTATTGCTTGAACACTTTTCTGGAATCAGGGTTCACTTTTGCAAAAGAGTTGAGCCCAATAAAGTGAAGTGCGTTTGCCAAAAACAACACATTTATTTTGCAAAATGCACTAACAACATCAAAACTTACAATACCTGTCACAACATTAAATAACTATCAAAACAGTACCATTTGTCAACCAATGAGAAGATTTATTTTGCAATATTAACTAACACAACCTGAAAACTTAGATACAGTAACTTCCGGAAGTATTCACACCCCTTTTCTTTTTCCACATTTTGATGTTACAACCTGAATTTTAAATTAATTACATTGAGATGTTGTGTCACTGATCTACACACAATACCCCATAATTGTCACGACTTCCGCCGAGGTTGCCTCCCCTCCTTGTTCGGGCAGGTTTCGGCGTTCGTCGTCACCGGCTTACTAGCTACTGCCGATCCCATTCTCATCACTCCACTTGTCATGTCATGTCTTGTCAATCACACACACCTGGTGCTCATTTCCCTAATTAGTATGTGTATAAGTGTTCCCTCTGTTCCCCTTGTCTTTGTGAGTGATTGTTTCATTGTGAGAGCGAATAGCTCGGTTGAGCTACTCTTCCATTTGTTTTGCCAAGGTGGAATATTTCCCTTGTGATAGTTTCGTATTGACGCTGGGTGCGTTTTATTTATGTAAACGGAATAAACTTTTTACTTCTGTGTTTTACCTCCTGCGCCTGACTCCTTCATTCACACCTCATCACAATTATGTCCAAGTGGAATTTTTGTTTGTAGAACATTTGAGAAATTAAGAAAAAATGTTTAGCTGAAATGTCTTGAGTCAATAAGTATTCACTCCCTTTGATAAGGCAAGCTTAAATAAGTTCAGGAGTAAAAATGTGCTTAGCAAATTGCATAATAAGTTGTATGGACTCATTCCATGTTCAATAATAGTGGTTAATATAATTTTTGAAAGACTACCCCATCTCTGTACCCCACGCATCCATAAGGTCCCTCAATCGAGTAGTGAATTTCAAACACAGATTCAACCACAAAAACCAGGGAGTTTTTTCAATGCCTTGCAAAAAAGGGCACCGATTGGTAGATGTGTAAAAGAAAAAATTGCAGGTGCTGAATATCCCTTTGAGCATGGTGAAGTTATTAATTACACTTTGGATGGTGTATCAATACACCCAGTCACTACAAAGATACAGGCGTCCTTCCTTACTCAGTTGCCGAAGAGGAAGGGACACCGCTCAGTGATTTCACCATGAGGCCAATGGTGATTTTAAAACACTTAAAGAGTTTATTGGCTGTGATATGATAAAACTGAGGATGGATCAACCACATTGTAGTTACTCCACAATACTAACCTAAATCACATTTTATTTGCCACATGCCCCCGAATACAACAGGTGTAGACATTACCGTGAAATGCTTACTTACAGCCCTTAACCAACAATGCATACATTTTTTTATAAAAAAGTGTTGAGAAAAAAAAGAGCTGAAGTAAAATAAAATAAGAGTAGGGAGGCTATATACAGGGGGGTACCGGTGCAGAGTCAATGTGTGGGGGCAACGGCTAGTTGAGGTAGTTGAGGTAATATGTACATGTGGGCAGTGGCGGCTCCTGAAAAAATTATCAGGGGGGGCAATTTTTCTGATGATTTAGGTGACCTACACACATTTTAAAAAAGATATGTCCAGCAACAACATGAAGACAGGGGCAGCATATAAGTCAATGCCAGAAGCATTTATTGACTGATCTCAAAAGTGTTGGCTTACAAAAGCAAAATAAGTTATCACAGTAAAAATAATCAAGGGTGTTCTTTCACATTCCTCAACACTGCATAAACAATATGCATTTCCATAAACAAATGAAATATCAGCTGAAAATACAGCATCTTGGTATTTGTTCAGATTGCAGGATCAACAAGAGCTTTTACCACATTTTTTTGCCTCATGGTTGAATTGGAAATATGTGCACCTGAGCATAATTCACAACAAGCAAGCAGGAGCTTTTGATAGAGGCTACTGAAAACATTGATGCAAGTTATTGGTAATAAGAAATTTTTATAGACTTCCATATTCTGCCCTTTTGTATAGATTTGTGAAAATGAACAGTGATAGACATTTTGCCTGAAAACAGAATCTGAAAATAATTTCTAGAAAAGGTAAACACAGCTATCTGTATGGCTTTGTAAAAATGAACAACCATATTCTGGCCAATTGTATAGATTTGTAAATATGAACAACCATATTCTGGCCAATTGTATAGATTTGTAAAAATGAACATGAACAAATTTTTTACTTTTTTTTAAATGAAAAATAACTATTTTAAACAACAACTGTGAACTGATTTGGGCGTGTGTGTGTTAAGAGACAGACAGGGAGGGACAAAGAGAGAGAGAGGCTACATTAGTTGTACTGAAACTGTTCTCTTCTCTCTTTCAATGCAGCAAAGCGGTCAATGACTTTCTCATTGAAATCAGGCATGCTGAGGACTAGTTCCCTCTCCATGGAAAGCATGGCCAGTGCATTCAGACGTTCCTGGCCCATTGAATTTCCGCAGGGAATGTCTTAACTCGTGTCAAAGTTGAGAAACATCTCTCAGCTTCAGCTGTTGTCATGGGAGTAGTTATGAGGATGTTCAACAGAGTCACAGTCTCAGAGAACGTCTCCTGGAGGTTGTAGCTCATGAGAACCTGGTACAGTGCCAGTGCACCACAGTTTGACTTTCACGTCGTCGGCAAAAAGACCGCTCAGTCTCTCCAAAAGCACACTGGCGATTGAGACTGAGGTTGATTCGAGATGGGAAGGAACTCAAAAAAGCGCTCCTGCACTTTGTGGTTGCTATCTATGTACCTCAGCACAAGCTACCAGCTGTGTCTGTGTAGAAACGTCCGTGGTCTCGTCAGCTTGGATAGCTACGAAGTTCGCCGACTTCACCTCCTCCACAATATGTTCCCTCATGACCGCTAGCATACACTCCAGTAGCTCGTTTTGAATGGTCTTTGATGTGAACTTCTTTCAAAGAGACAATCGAGTTGCACTGAACGCTAGCCATGTTGATAGTAGTACGTGAATTGATTGACGCTGCTACCCGCTCTTTTCTTAGTTACGTTCATGGTTATGTTACGTATGACAAAAGTGCGTAAGTGCAAGCCCTTAGAAACCCATAGAGATTGTATTGAAAGCTCTGATATTTGAAAAAAAAAGATTTTACATGATAGTCTATGAGAGTCCCCTGGGCGATTTTCAACCTGACTGAAATCGCCCCCAAAAGGGGGCGGGGCCATTTGAAGCACGACTTTAGCCTGATTGGACATTTAGTGGCAGATCAGACGTCTAGATTAGAACACTGATAACTACTGTTGCCGTGATATAATTGATTAGAAAAAAAATCCCTTCCTTTTCCCGTTTGGCAGTGCGTCGCCCATATCGCCCTAATGAACACACCGCCCCTGCATGTGGGTAGAGTTAAAGTGACTATGCATAAATAATTAACAGAGTAGCAGCAGCATAAAAAGATGGGGTGGGGGGGGGGGGCAGTGCAAATAGTCCGGGTAGCCATGATTAGCTGTTCAGTAGTCTTATAGCTTGGGGGTGGAAGCTGTTGAGAAGCCTTTTGGACCTAGACTTGGCGCTCCGGTACCGCTTGCCGTGCGGTAGCAGAGAGAACCGTCTATGACTAGGGTGGCTGGAGTCTTTGACAATTTTGAGGGCCTTCCTCTGACACCCCCTGATATAGAGGTCCTGGTTGGCAGGAAGATTGGCCCCAGTGATGTACTGGGCCGTACCCACGACCCTCTGTAGTGCCTTGCGGTTGGAGGCCAAGCAGTTGCCATACCATGCGGTGATGCAACCAGTCAGGATGCTCTCGATGGTGCAGCTGTATAACTTTTTGAGGATCTGAGGACCCATGCCAAATCTTTTCAGTCTCCTGAGGGGGAATAGGCTTTGTCGTGCCCTCTTCACGACTGTCTTAGTGTGTTTGGACCATGATAGTTCGTTGGTGATGTGGACACCAAGGAACTTGAAGCTCTCAACCTGTTCCACTACAGCCCCGTCGATGAGAATGGGGCGTGCTCAGTCCTCTTTTTTTCCTATAGTCCACAATCATCTCCTTTGTCTTGGTCACGTTGAGGAGAGGTTGTTATCCTGGCACCACACGGCCAGGTCTCTGACCTCCTCCTTACAGGCTGTCTCATCGTTGTCGGTGATCAGGCCTACCACTGTTGTGTCGTCGGCAAACTTAATGATGGTGTTGGAGTCATGCCTGGCCATGCAGTCATGGGTGAACAGGGAGTACAGGAGGGGACTGAGCACGCACCCCTGAGGGCCCCCTTGGCAGATGTGTTGTTACCTACCCTTACCACCTGGGGCGGCCCGTCAGGAAGTCCAGGATCCAGTTGCAAAGGGAGGTGTTTAGTCCCAGGACCCTTAGCTTAGTGATGAGCTTTGAGGGCACTATGGTGTTGAACGCTGAGCTGTAGTCAATGAAAAGCATTCTCATGTAGGTGTTCCTCTTGTCCAGGTGGGAAAGGGCATCATCTGTGGATCTGTTGAGGCGGTATGCAAATTGGAGTGGGTCTAGGGTTTCTGGGATAATGGTGTTGATGTGAGCCATGACCAGCCTTTCAAAGCACTTCATGGCTACAGACGTCAGTGCTACGGGTCCGTAGTCATTTAGGCAGGTTATATTAGTGTCCTTGGGCACGGGGACTATGGTGGTCTGCTTGAAACATGTTGGTATTACAGACTCAGTCAGGGACATGTTGAAAATGTCAGTGAAGACACTTGCCAGTTGGTCAGCACATGCTCGGAGTACACGTCCTGGTAATCCGTCTTGTGAATGTTGACCTGCTTAAAAGTCTTACTCACATCGGCTACGGAGAGCGGGATCACATAGTAATCCGGAACAGCTAGTGCTCTCATGCATGCTTCAGTGTTGCTTGCCTCGAAGCGAGCATAGAAGTAATTTAGCTCGTCTGGTAGGCTCGTGTCACTGGGCAGCTCGCGGCTGTGCTTCCCTTTGTAGTCTGTAATAGTTTTCAAGCCCTGCCACATCAGACAAGCGTTAGAGTCGGTGTAGTACGATTCAATCTTAGTCCTGTATTGACTCTTTGCCTGTTTGATGGTTCGTCGGAGGGCATAGCGGGATTTCTTATAAGCGTCCGGGTTAGAGTACCGCTCCTTGAAAGCGGCAGCTCTACCCTTTAGCTCAGTGCGAATGTTGTCTGTAATCCATGGCTTCTGGTTGGGGTATGTACGTACGGTCACGGTGGGGACGACATCATCGATGCACTTATTGATGAAGCCAGTGACTGATGTGGTGTACTCCTCAATGCTATCTGAAGAGTCCCAGAACATGTTCCAGTCTGTCCTAGCAAAACAGTCCTGTAGCTTAGCATCTGCGTCATCTTACCACTTTTTTATTAACGGAGTCACTGGTGCTTCCTGCTTTAGTTTTTGCTTATAAGCAGGAATCAGGAGGATAGAGTTATGGTCAGATTTGCCAAATGGAGGGCGAGGGAGAGCTTTGTATGGGTCTCTGTGTGTGGAGTAAAGGTGGTCTAGAGTTTTTTTTCCTCTGGTTGCACATTTAACATGCTGGTAGAAATTAGGTAGAGCGGATTTAAGTTTCCCTGCATTAAAGTCCCCGGCCACTAGCAACGCTGCCTCTGGATGAGCGTTTTCCTGTTTACTAATGGCCTTATACAGCTCATTGAGTGCAATCTTAATGCCAGCGTTGGTTTGTGGTGGTAAATAGACATCTATGAAAAATATAGATGAAAACTCTCTTGGTAAATAGTGTGGTCTACAGCTTATCATAAAATACTCTACCTCAGGCGAGCAAAACCTTGAGACTTCCTTAGTATTTGATTTTGTGCACCAGCTGTTGTTTACAAATATACACAGACCGCAACCCCTTGTCTTACCGGAGTCAGCCATTCTCTCCTGCCGATGTAGCGTATATCCCGTCAGCTGTATGTTGTCCATGTCGTCGTTCAGCCAAGATATTACAGTTTTTAATGTTCCATTGGTAGGATAACCGTAATCTTAGGTCATCTAATTTATTTTCAAATGATTGAACATTGGCTAAGAGGATTGATGGAAGAGGCAGTTTACTCGCTCGCCGTCGGATCCTTACAAGGCACCCCGTCCACGATATCTCAGTCTCTTTCTCCTGCGAATGACGGGGATTTGGGCCTTGTCGGGTGTCTGTAGGATATCCTTCACGTCTGACTCGTTGAAGAAAAAATCTTCGTCCAATACGAGGTGAGTAATCGCTGTCCTGATATCTAGAAGCAATTTTTGGTTATAAGAGACGATGGCAGAAACATTATGTACAGAATAAATTACAAATAACGCGAAAAAAACTCACATAATAGTAGAATTGGTTAGAGGGCTGTAAAACGGCAGCCATCTTCTCCGACGCCATCTCTGTCCATTGTCCGCCATCTCCGTCCATTTGAGGAATACAAATATTCCAAAACATGCATCCTGTGTGCTGCAACAAAGCAGTTAAGTAATACTGCAAGAAATGAACTTTTTATCCTGAATACAAAGCGTTATGTTTGGGGCAAATCCAACACAACACATCACTGAGTACCACTGTTCATATTTTCAAGCATGGTGGGGGCTGCATCCTCATATATGAACAAGAGTAAATGGTACGAGATGGTAATCAAACGTTTTATAGTGTTCTTGTTGTCTGAATTAGGATCAAGCACCAAAACAGGACACTGTTTTCTACTTTGTTACTGGAATTGTAAAAGTGTTCCATGTTGTATATTGACTGTTCAAATGTTTTGCTACTGTCTGTATAGCCATATGTTTGAATCTACATCACATTTAATATTTTCCCTATTAAATACATTTCCCAATGTAATGATGTACTGTATAAACTATGAAAAAACCAAACACTCCACTAGTTACTATTATTTCATATATATTTAGGGAGGTTAACAATCACATGCAAAGAGTTGAGATGTTGGTGGTAGAGATATAGAGTTTGAAAAAGGTTACGTTTTTGCTGTGAGCCATTGGGGTAACCGAGGTAACCACGTGTTGTTTTCCACCAAGGTGGGTGGGGACACGACATTCTATCTAATACCAATTGGGAGTATTGTTGCTTGAAAGAACGTTTAAAGATTAACTATGCAGAAATCGCTTCACCATTTCCTGGTTGATAAAATATTTTGCCTAATTTCAGTTTGTGACAAAACAAGCAGTCATTGTGTAGAAAATCATTGTACCATCTAAACCTCTGGGAAACATTTTGTATAACACAAAATATTGTATTTTACCTGCTTGAAGCTGGTGTACAAAACTAAAAGTAAAAAGGGCAAAAACGAAACTTAAGAACGGGAAGCATAGAAATAGCGCACATAGAACAGATCTACCGCCTATGAGACTTGCTTTCAATTAGAATGAAAGATCTATAACTCAATTTCTATGTGAATTTGGTCATGTCGCCCAAGAAGTTATATATAGTTTTAAAAGTACTTTTAAAATTAATATTATTCAAACATTTTGGGATCAAATGTTTATAAATAGCCTGAAAAAGAATACTGTGGTGCTCTGTGAAGGGTTTCCTTTTAAGTAACTATCGAAACAGTATCATTTTTGATCTGATTAGAAAATGTATTTTTCATTAACTAAAACCCTCAAAATTGTTATATGCAATAGCTTATCATACAACACACTGTAGGTCTCACATGACGGTGATGTTAGCCCTAGAGTGTATTCTCTACCAGGACGTCTCCAGGCCCTTACCGACGTCCGCATATTGACTATCCCTTCAAGAAAGTGTTACCTAAGTACAGATATTATTGGTTTATCTTGGCCGAGAACACGCTGTAGGCCTGAGATGACATTTATGATTGGTGCTTCAATTTAAAATACATACATGTATCTCAACAGTGGAATTTGTTATCTAATGACAAAGTAGTCTCACCATTCATTACATTATAGCAACAAATATATTATAGTTTGTTACTATTGCTTGAACACTTTTCTGGAATCAGGGTTCACTTTTGCAAAACAGTTGATGCAGCCCACTAAACTGATGTGTGTTTGCCAAAACACATTTATTTTGCAAAATGCACTAACACCATCAGAACTTACAAAACCTTTCTCAAATGTATATAACTATCAGAACAGTACCATTTGTCATCTAATGAGAAGATTTATTTTGCTATATTAACTAACACCCCCTGAAAACTTAGATACAGTGCCTTCAGGAAGCATTCACACCCCTTTACTTTTTTCACATTTTGTTGTTACAATAGCTGTCACGCCCTGGCTCTAGGGACTCTTTTATGTTGAGCCAGGGTGTGTAGAGTGTATGTTTTGTGCTCTTTGTTTTCCATTCTAGTATTGTATTTCTATGTTGGCCAGTGTGGTTCTCAATCAGAGGCAACGTGTATCAGCTGTTGCTTGTTGTCTCTGATTTAGAACCATACTTAAGCAGCCAGTTTTCCCACAGTGTTTGTGGGATCTTGTTCCAAGTAGGTTGTGTTTGAGCCAAGGATGTCACGTTATCGTTTTGTTGTTTTTGTTCGTGTGATCTTTATTTAATAAATATGTTCGCAAATAACGCTGCGCATTGGTCCTCTGTTCCCGACGATCGTGACAGAAGATCCCACCAAAACTGGACCAAGCAGCGTGTCCAGGAGCCATCGCCAGGGGAATCGCTAGCGGATCTCCGTGGCAACCTCGACTGGGTCAAACCTAGTGAAGAGCAGAGAGGGTGGACTTGGGAGCAGTGGAGGAAGAGTCTCGACTGGGTCAAGCCAAATTAAGAGCAGAGTGGTTGGACTTTGGAGCAGTGGAGGAAGAGTCTGGCGAGAGATAGGGAGACTTGGTCCACGGGGAGGAGAGACACCCAAAAAAAATGTAGGGGGGGGCTCACGCCGTGGACGACAGTGCAGCAGGAGGCCGCGATGGAGCGGTCCAGCGGGTTTGCAGAGGAGGCCGGCAGGTTAAGGGGGCCACTGGTCACAGAGGAGAGGGAAAGTTTAGAGGCACGGCGAGAGGTACTGGGGTGTGTTACCAGTCCGGTCCGGCCCGTTCCTGATCCCTGCGTAGGGCCAGTGGTGTGTGTCCCCAGTACGGCCCGGCCTGTTTCTGATCCCCGCACCGAGCCTATGGTGCGCGTCGCCAGCCCGGCCCGGCCTGTTCCTGCTCCCCGCACCAAGCCTATGGTGCGTGTCGCCAGCCCGGCCCGGCCTGTTCCTGCTCCCCGCACCAAGCCTATGGTGCGCTTCGTCAGTCCGGTCCGGCGGCCCGTATCTGCTCACCGCACCAAGCCTATGGTGCGCGTCGCCAGCCCAGCCCGGCCCGGCCTGGCCTGTTCCTGCTCCCCGCACCAAGCCTATGGTGCGCTTCGTCAGCCCGGTCCAGCCCGCTCCTGCTCCCCGCACCAAGCCTATGGTGCACGTCGCCAGCCCGGCCCGGCCTGTTCCTGCTCCCCGCACCAAGCCTATGGTGCGCTTCGTCAGCCTGGCCCGGCCTGTTCCTGCTCCCCGCACCAAGCCTATGGTACGCTTCGTCAGCCCGGTCCGGCCTGTTCCTGCTCCCCGCACCAAGCCTATGGTGCGCGTCTCCAACCCGGCCCGGTCCATTCCTGCTCCCCACACCAAGCCAGTGGTGCGCTTCGTCAGCCCGGTCCGGCCCGCTCCTGCTCCCCGCACCAAGTCAGTGGTGCGCTTCGTCGGTCCGGCCCGTTCCTGCTCCCCGCACCAAGTCAGTGGTGCGCTTCGTCAGCCCGGTCCGGCCCGTTCCTGCTCCTCGCACCAAGCCTATGGTGCACGTCGCCAGCACGGCCCGGCCTGTTCCTGCTCCCCTCACCAAGCCTATGGTGCGCTTCGTCAGCCCGGTCCGGCCCGCTCCTGCTCCCCGCACCAAGCCTATGGTGCACGTCGCCAGCCCGGCCCGGCCTGTTCCTGCTCCCCGCACCAAGCCTATGGTGCGCGTCGCCAACCCGGCCCGGCCCGCTCCTGCTCCCCGCACCTAGTCAGTGGTGCGCTTCGTCGGTCCGGCCCGTTCCTGCTCCCCGCACCAAGTCAGTGGTGCGCTTCGTCAGCCCGGTCCGGCCCGTTCCTGCTCCCCGACCAAGCCTATGGTGTGCGTCGCCAGCACGGCCCGGCCTGTTCCTGCTCCCCGCACCAAGCCTATGGTGCGCTTCCGTCAGCCCGGTCCGGCCCGCTCCTGCTCCCGCACCAAGCCTATGGTGCACGTCGCCAGCCCGGCCCGGCATGTTCCTGCTCTCCGCACCAAGCCTATGGTGCGCGTCGTAACCCGGCCCGGCCTGTTCCTGCTCCCCGCACCAAGTCAGTGGTGCGGTCGCCAACCCGGCCCAGTCCATTCCTGCTCTCTGCACCAAGTCAGTGGTTCGCTCGTCAGCCCGGCTCGGCCTGTTCCTGCTCCCCACACCAAGCCAGTGGTGTGCGTCGTCAGTCCGGCACAGCCCGTGCCTGTTCCACCGGTGCCTGGTCGGTACCGGTCAGCTGCTCCACTCCGGAGCTAGGAGCAATCCGCTCCTCCAGTGTTCAGTCCAGCTCCGGCCAGCAGGGCCAGACCGGACCAGGGGTACGGTGGGGGGTTAGAGAGGGAGTGGGGATCATGCCCGGAGCCGGATCCGCCGCCAAGGCGGAGAGCCCACCCGGTCCCTCCCCTGTGGTGTTCTGTTGGCGCGGTCGGAGTCCGTGCCTTTTGGGTGGGGTACTGTCATTCCCTGGCTCTGGGGACGCTTGTATGTTGAGTCAGGGTGTGAGTGTTCTTTGTGTTTTGTGTTTCTAGAGTGTTCTAGTTATTGTGTTTCTATGTTGGCCAGAGTGGTTCTCAATCAGAGGCAACGAGGGTCAGCTGTTGCTGGTTGTCTCTGATTGGGAACCATATTTAAAGTCTGTTTTCCCACAGTATTTGTGGGATCTTGTTCCAGTGTGGTTTGTGTTAGACCGAGGACGTCACGTTATCGTTTGTTGTTTTGTTTGTGTAATCATTAAATAAAAAGTATGTTCGCCTTCAACGCTGCGCATTGGTCCTCTGTTCCCGACGATCGTGACAATTTTTTATTTTTATTTCACCTTTATTTAACCAGGTAAGCCAGTTGAGAACAGGTTCTCATTTACAACTGCGACCTGGCCAAGATAAAGCAAAGTAGTGCAATAAAAACAACACAGAGTTACATATGGGTAAAAAAACATAAAGTCAGAAATACAACAGAAAATATATATACAGTGTGTGCAAATGTAGCAAGTTATGGAGGTAAGGCAATAAATAGGCTATAGTGCAGAATAATTACAATAGTATTAACACTGGAATGCTAGATGTGCAAGAGATTATGTGCAAATAGAGATACTGGGGTGCAAAAGAGCAAAATAAATAACAATATAGGGATGAGGTAGTTGGGTGGGCTAATTTCAGATGGGCTGTGTACAGGTGCAGTGATCGGTAAGGTGCTCTGACAACTGATGCTTAAAGTTATTGAGGGAGATAAGAGTCTCCAGCTTCAGAGATTTTTGGCAATTCGTTCCAGTCATTGGCAGCAGAGAACTGGAAGGAATGGCGGCCAAAGGAGGTGTTGGCTTTGGGAATGACCAGTGAGATATACCTGCTGGAGCGCAGACTACGGGTGGGTGCTGCTATGGTGACCAATGAGCTAAGATAAGGCGGGGATTTGCCTAGCAGTGATTTATAGATGGCCTGGAGCCAGTGGGTTTGACGACGAACATGTAGTGAGGACCAGCCAACAAGAGCGTACAGGTCACAGTGGTGGGTAGTGTATGGGGCTTTGGAGACAAAACGGATGGCACTGTGATAGACTACATCCAATTTGCTGAGTAGAGTGTTGGAGGCTATTTTGCAAATGACATCGCTCGAAGTCAAGGATCGGTAGGATAGTCAGTTTTACGAGGGCATGTTTGGCAGCATGAGTGAAGGAGGCTTTGTTGCGAAATAGGAAGCCGATTCTAGATTTAACTTTGGATTGGAGATTCTTTATGTGAGTCTGGAAGGTGAGTTTACAGTCTAACCAGACACCTAGATATTTGTAGTTGTCCACATACTCTAGGTCAGACCCGTCGAGATTGGTGATTCTAGTCGGGTGGGCGGGTGCTAGCAGCGTTCGATTGAAAAGCATGCATTTAGTTTTACTAGTGTTTAAGAGCAGTTGAAGGCTACTGAAGGATTGTTGTATGGCATTGAAGCTCGTTTGGAGGTTTGTTAACACAGTGTCCAATGAAGGGCCAGATGTATACAAAATGGTGTCGTCTGCGTAGAGGTGGATCTGAGAGTCACCAGCAGCAAGAGCGACATCATTGATATACACGGAGAAAAGTGTCGGCCCAAGAATTGAACCCTGTGGCACCCCCATAGAGACTGCCATAGGTCCAGACAACAGGCCCTCCGATTTGACACACTGAACTCTATCTGAGAAGTAGTTGGTGAACCAGGCGAGGCAGTCATTTGAGAAACCAAGGCTATTTAGTCTGCCAATAAGAATGCGGTGGTTGACAGAGTCGAAAGCCTTGGCCAGGTCGATGAAGACGGCTGCACAGTACTGTCTATTATCAATCGCGGTTATAATATCGTTTAGGACCTTGAGCGTGGCTGAAGTGCACCCGTGACCAGCTCGGAAACCGGATTGCATAGCGGAGAAGGTACGGTGGTATTCGAAATGGTCGATGATCTGTTTGTTAACTTGGCTTTCGAATACTTTCGAAAGGCAGGGGCAGGATGGATATAGGTCTGTAGCAGTTTGGATCTAGAGTGTCACCCCCTTTGAAGAGGGGGGATGACCGCGGCAGCTTTCCAATCTCTGGGGATCTCAGACGTTATGAAAGAGAGGTTGAACAGACTAGTAATAGGGGTTGCGACAATTCCCGCGGCTAGTTTTAGAAAGAAAGGGTCCAGATTGTCTAGCCCAGCTGATTTGTAGGGGTCCAGATTTTGCAGCGCTTTCAAAACATCAGCTGTCTGAATTTGTGTGAAGGAGAAGCGGGGGGCATGGGCAAGTTGCAGCAGAGGGTGCAGAGTTGGTGGCCGGGTTAGTGGTAGCCAGATGGAAAGCATGGCCAGCTGTAGCAAAATGCTTGTTGAAATTCTCGATTATTGTAGATTTATCGGTGGTGATAGTGTTTCCTAGCCTCAGTGCAGTGGGCAGCTGGGAGGAAGTGCTCTTATTCTCCATGGACTTTACAGTGTCCCAAAACTTTTTGGAGTTAGTGCTACAGGATGCAAATTTCTATTTGAAAAAGTTAGCCTTTGCTTTCCTGACTGCTTGTGTATATTGGTTCCTAACTTCCCTGAAAAGTTGCATATCGCGGGGGCTATTTGATGCTAATGCTGTACGCCACAGGATGTTTTTGTGCTGGTCAAGGGCAGTCAAGTCTGAGGAGAACCAGGGCTATATCGGTTCTTAGTTCTGTATTTTTGAATGGGGCATGTTTATTTAAGATTGAGAGGAAATTACTTTTAAGGAACAACCAGGCATCCTCTACTGACGGAATGAGATCTATATCCATCCAGGATACCTGGGCCAGGTCAATTAGGGAAGGCCTCCTCGCTAAAGTGTTTTAAGGAGCGTTTGACAGTGATGAGGGGTGGTCGTTTGACCGCGGACCCGGTTACGGACGCAGGCAATAAGGCAGTGATCGCTGAGATCCTGGTTGAAGACAGCTGAGGTGTATTTAGAGGGTATGTTAGTCAGGATGATATCTATGAGGGTACCCATGTTTAAGGATTTAGGGTTGTACCTGGTAGGTTCGTTGATAATTTGCGTGAGGTTGAGGGCATCTAGCTTGGATTGTAGGATGGCTGGGGTATTAAGCATATCCCAATTTAGGTCACCAAGCAGTACAAACTCAGAGGATAAATGGGGGGCAATCAATTCACATATGGTGTCCAGGGCACAGCTGGGGGCTGAGGGGGTCTGTAGCAAGCGGCAACAGTGAGAGACTTATTTCTGGAAAGGTGGATTTTTAGAAGTAGAAGCTCAAACTGTTTGGGCACAGACCTGGATAGTATGATAGAGCTCTGCAGTCTATCTCTACAGTAGATTGCAACTCCACCCCCTTTGGCAGTTCTATCTAGATGGAAAATGTTATAGTTGGGGATGGAAATTTCAGAATTTTTGGTGGCCTTCCTGAGCCAGGATTCAGACACTGCTAGAACATCAGGGTTGGCAGAGTGTGCTAACGCAGTGAATAACTCAAACTTAGGAAGTAGACTTCTGATATTTATGTGCAAGTGTAGTGTCTAAAAGAAACACTTTTGCTGGTCCATGCTTGTGATGATAAGAAGATCCGCCGACACTGTACTCTGTTTTTAAAGGTTTATTATAACAAAGGTTCCAGCATCGGAATTTGACAGATTCTGCAGATATCTGTGAGACAGCACAGCCAATCAGTAATTTGCTATCTTCCCTCTCTGTTCAAGACATGGCATTATATCGTACATGGCCAGAGCATGGCGTGATTCTAACATCCAATCACTGGCCATTACATATCCTCTTTTCCAGGAATTTAGTAATGCTTTCCAGATGTTTCAGCAAAAAGAGCCACGTTTCCTATAACACACTTTTTGTAAACGTCAGCACAATCCCAGACTGTTTAAGATACTACATATTCCCCCTTCGAGACTAATTAAGTCTCGAAAACAAAAAAGAATAGGATTATGACAAATAACAATTCTTGCTCTTGAGTAACTTTAACAATAAACCAAAATTAATGGAGATTAAACACATGTTTATATAGACACATTTTTGTATGTAGTGTAAATACATTATTATGGAGTGTAAATAAATTGTCATGGAGTGTAAATAAATTGTCATGGAGTGTAAATGAATTGTCATGGAGTGTAAGAGCGAAAAACCTGTCTGGCAGCTTTCATTCCAAATATCCATCAGTCAGTCAAGACAGGAAAATTCTCTCACGGCCCCTCTGCCCTAGGCGACCACCTAAGTACTCCAGATCAATTCACACATCTTCATGAATACATTTTAAGCTATGATGCAATTGAATACATATGAAAAACCCCAGCAAACAAAATACAATCAAAATGTCCACATTCAGGCTGGTCGACCCATCGGACCCTCCTGTGGATTCTCTCTGTCCTTGCCTAGATCCCATATCCCTAAACTTCAACGAAATAAACAAAAACATCTGAGGTCCCCACATGTACCCAACACAGAAAACATAATTCTTCAAAAATTAATACAGAAAGAATATAACACTGGAGTGTAGTAAGAATATAACACTTCATCTCCTCCACAGTGTCATCTTTCAATGCGACGTTGATGATGGAATCGGAACATTTCCACTCCTTCCTTGTTCCACTTCCTCCAGTCCATTCATATTGTCCATGTTTGAGTATTTGAGTCCCTCTACATATTCCCCCATATGCTTCTGGAAGAAAAGAAAATACCAAACAGTATCTTTTGCAAAACAACACATGCAAATTAAAACATCAATATCAGCAATAATATAAGAATTCCAAAAATGATATGAATTCCATTTCCCCCCTTTGATTCATCACAATAATATAATCATCCCACAATTAGATATTCCAAATTTCCTAGAGTTATTTCAACCCTAGTTTTCATAACATTTTAGTCTGACTTTTTTCCAATTTTTCTTTATCTAATTTTTCAAAAAACCATTTCACTGATTTATTCACAAAAACTCTTTCCCATTTTCTTTTGAGTATATTAAATCGGGAAATTCCCACCTGCTGATGACTTCTTTACACAATAACTTTGCAACCGACTGAGCATCTTTTAGCTTAGTTGAACATCTTATGCACCACTTGGTATATGAATGTAACCAAGAATAACAACCACACATTATTTTTCAGACAGATTATGCACCTACCTATGACATAGTCTATTCAAGAAAATATGGTTCCCAAAAACTCTACTCCTTTGTGATCTTTATCCTAATCTCCCCTTTTACAACATTAGCTAACCCATAGCTTCCTAAATCATCATGGTTTCTCCAAAACAATAATTGATTGCTACTCTAACGATTTTTCTATTTCATTGTCTTCAAAACACTTGCTTTCGAAAGTCCTTCAATTTATGGTTCAATCCCTTGACTTGCTTCATCTTTCAATTGATACTGATTCTTCCAAGGATGTCTTCCTCCTCAACTTTCACCTCAATTGAGTTCAATCTCAGTCCTACTTTGATATCACAAACATTCTTGAACTTTTTTTTTTTTTTTTTTTTTTTTTTTTTTCAACATCTCTTCTTCCATAGATTCTCAATCCATCTTCACACTTCAAACACATTCATTTATCTTCCGTATAGCTTATGACTCTCCTTGTCCTTGAGCCAAAATCATCATTTTCAGAAATCGCTGATTTTCACTTCCCATAGTCCATTGTTTATTTTCACTTCAATTGTTGGATCTTTTTCTCTTCTTCTCTAATCGGTGCTATCAGTTGAAACTCCTCCTTTTCGGATCTTCTGGGCACCTCTAGAATTCTTGCTCCTTTCCTCTAAAGGGTTCACCTGTCCTCCAGATGATCTTCACTTGCTCCTGTATCTTCCTCTGAAATTATTTCTTTCCAGAAACTATCTATGGATATGAAACAACTTGTACCACTAGTTGTGGCTGGTACAGTTGCATTTGACCTTGTTCAGTTGAAACTGTAGCAGTGATTGTTGATTCGGTTCCCTCTGATTGATCATAACCAACACTTCTTTTCTTCTTCTCCACCAGTTGTATGATTGAGTTTTCAGAGTTTCTTCGTCTTGTTCTTTCTCGTTGTTGACATATCAGTATTCTTCAAAAGGTTCTCTTCTAAGTTCTGTTCTTGAAATATCATCTTCTTACCAGTGGCCTTTCCTTTGGCCTCACTGTATTATTCTTTTCCTTCAATTCTTGAGGTCTTCATCCAGTCGTGTTACTTCTTCCACTTCTCCATTTCTTCTTTGCTCTCTTGTACCTTCAACTTTCATCAGAGATCAAATCTTGTGTATCCTTCTTCGTTTCTCCTCTTGCCAACTTCCTTCTGATCACAGAGTCATATCCACCCATGCATAACCTCTTCATCATCACTCATCTTCTTTAACTTCCCCTTCTCCTTCACGTTCCAGACATCTCCTATTGTTGGGATCCTTTTCTTCATCAGTTTCTCTTCTCTTCATCTTCATCTTCATCTTTCTGAACCTCCTTCTCTTCGTTTCCAGACATGTCGGTTCTTCTTACTTCTGGAGTTTTGAATTCATCTTCATCGTTGTTTCTGCTGGTACCCTATCTATTATTAATCTATATTTCTGATGCAATAATCACTCCTGGATGATCATTGTAAGCTGAGAACAAACATCCCCAAGCTCTACTTTTTGAACCTATCTTATCGCTGAAATATTTTATCAATTTCTGTTTGAGAATGAAGGGCAATTTTTGTTTCCCTTGCCGGATAACCTAGCAACACTTTAATTAAAGGATTACCCCTATTTCAACCCGTGTAATGACTTTCATAGTCCTGATATCTTTTTCCCCATTGTAATGACTATGTTATGTGTTTCCCTCTTGTTTCCCTCCTTTTTTTTTATTTTTATTTTTTTTTATTAAAAAATAATTAATCAATTAATCCAATCAATAAACTAATCAATCAAGTCAATCAATCAATCACTAATCAAATCAATTAATCAATTAATCCAATCAACAAACCAATCAATGAAATCAATCAATGAATTACTAATCAATCAATCAATTACTAATCAAATCAATCAATCAACTAATTAAATCAAATCAATCAATCAATTATCAATCAATCAATCAATCAATCGATCACCAATGAACCAAATCAATTAATCAATTAATCCAATCAATCAATCAACCAATTAAATCAATCAAAAAATCAAATCAATCAATTAATCAATTAGTTTGTGAATTCTATTTTACCAAATTATTGATTGGTGGCAGTCTTACCACATCCGATCAGGAAAGGTAAAGGAAAGTAGTCAACTCCAGAGCAATTAAAAATAAAAGATCTGTACCAACTCACAACCCAATTGCTTAATAAGCACCTAATTACCTTAATTTTACAGAATAATGTTAATGCTGGATTTCCAAGACAACTCTAATCAATACAAGTCATTCACGGAAACTGTAATGTGCAATTATCAATTACATAAAGTCATCAGTCTGTTGCCAAGCTCTTGCGAAATGGTCACAACATGAAATATTCTATGTAAACACAATGTATCAATTATATCCTGTGAGGGAAAGTAGATTTGTGAATAATAACAGCACTGGCCTTGATTTGGACAGGGTTGCCGTCACTGGTGTCAGTTGATGTCAGCCCCTCCTCTTTCTCTCTCTCTCTCTGTCTCCTCCTTCTCGTCTCTCGTATGACAGAAAGGCAAAAGAACAAAGAAGAGTTTAGTTTATACTTTTTTTTTTCCACATTCACGCTAAGAAATAAGCAAACAGCTTAATTCAGGAATATTATAAATAGCTCAATAACATTTTATTTTATTCATTTATTTTATTATTATTATTATTAATCCGTCAATATATCTGTCATTCACCAACTCAACCGATTATCAACCAAACAGTTTTACAGTCAAGCAATAGTTAATTCAAGAGAAGATTTCACTTGTGTGCAAAATTCCCCCTCCCGTTTTGTTTTTGTCTGCACTGAAAACGGACTCTCCCGTTCTCTCTCCAGTTCAGTGCAGGGGAGTGGCTAAACTCACAAATCCTACGCGTGCGCAGTTCAGTCACCAATGTGATTTCAGAGTGGTAGGAGCTATAAAAGTTGCTCCGTTCTCTTCTCCCATAGACAATAACTGTTTAGACTTTAACAGAGCTCACAAACTGAACACATAGAACATACAGAACACAGAACACAAACCCACTACCAAGCTTGTTATCTTTCACTTATCTGCAGATTTATAGTTATGCTGTTATCAATTACAAAACATCTCTATACACTCTTAAAAAGTCCTCCCTGTAGGCTCATGATTAGTTAGTAAACTATAGAGACTCATAAGATCTTTAAACTTATAGTCCTTCCAGGGGGCTCATAGTTTATATAGTTTAAGAATTACAAACGTTCTCACAAACAGAGACTCATAAGATATTTAACCTTAACTGTGTTGTAGGGGTTTTAACTTTTTACTCTAGGGGCTTAACTTTTGAAAACCAAGATACCTAACACATTTATTTACAAGAGACTAAAAACTCTGCTCAAAGCCTTAGTCGACACACATCTGGAAGTCATCAAGCACGCAGCCAAACTCACTCCGTTTCACCCAAACACACACACACACACACACAGGCTACGTTTCTGTCACATACAGGATCCGTTCACACAAGGCATGCCCATCGCCGTTTCTTTGTCTTTTAAATTGTTTTGCTAAATTTTTGCTACCTTAAGTTGACGACATTAAATGAGAGGCGACATTGGATATACAATTCGTCAACTATATTCCAAGAGGTTACATACAATTTAATATATGTCGTACAACTCACTGTTCCCAGAACAGACTTGAGAGTTAATTCTAATAACTATCAAGATTTATGGCCATCATATGGATGCCTTGGTCTCAAGGGCTTCCTTAAATTAACGGCGCCCTAAAAGTATACTGTTGACTCATATCACGCGTTATCCTCTAAGCCTTTCATTGGACACTCCTTTCACTTTTATTCAAGGCAAAATATGTGTGTCCAAATCGGTGTGCCCTACAGACACTCCCCACTGTTTGCGTTGTTCTCAACGCAAACTAATTCAGAAAATTTAGAACGGAACTCCTACCACACAGCAAAAAGAACCAGCAAGATGCACGCATAAGTAATTTAACGGTACATCTCTAACGCACACACTCTCTGGACTCACAAAACGACCAGCGCCCAATGATTTAGTGATAAAAACTCACCCTTAGTTGCCGGCTTCTTGAGAGGTAGTCGTTTTGTAGCCCAGGAATGGAATGCAAAGGAGAGACATAGCACGTCCCAAAGAAAACAATCTCGTCGCCATTATGTAGTGTCTAAAAGAAACACTTTTGCTGGTCCATGCTTGTGATGATAAGAAGATCCGCCGACACTGTACTCTGTTTTTAAAGGTTTATTATAACAAAGGTTCCAGCATCGGAATTTGACAGATTCTGCAGATATCTGTGAGACAGCACAGCCAATCAGTAATTTGCTATCTTCCCTCTCTGTTCAAGACATGGCATTATATCGTACATGGCCAGAGCATGGCGTGATTCTAACATCCAATCACTGGCCATTACATATCCTCTTTTCCAGGAATTTAGTAATGCTTTCCAGATGTTTCAGCAAAAAGAGCCACGTTTCCTATAACACACTTTTGTAAACGTCAGCACAATCCCAGACTGTTTAAGATACTACACAAGAAACCAAGAGTTTTGCGATTACAGAAGTCAACAAATGATAGCTCCTGGGGAGTAGGAGTGATACTGGGGGCTACAGGGCCTGGGTTAGCCTCTACATCACCAGAGGAACAGAGGAGGACTAGAATAAGGATACGGCTAAAGGCTTTAAGAACTGGTCTTCTAGTGCGTTGGGTACATAGAATAAAGGGGGCAGATTTCCGGGTGTTATAGAAAAGATTCAGGGCATTATGTACAGACAAGGATATGGAAGGATATGAGTAAAGTGGAGGTAAACCTAAGCGTTGGGTAACAATGAAAGAGATAGTATCTCTAGAGGCATCAATTGAGTCGGTCTCTGAGTGTATGGGGGGAGGGACAAATGAGCTATCTAAGGCAGGTTTAGCTAGGCTGGGGGGTCTACAGTGATATAGTACAATTAGAAATAACCGAAACAACAATAAATTAACCATGTTTGGGCTGAGACTAAACATAAACAAGATGTAGTACCGTAAAAAGGAACAGTCCAGCAGATATCAGCTGTATAGCTGAGTTATCATAAGGTCCGGTGGTGAAGCGCTAGTGAGTAAGAGGCCACGGCTAGCGTGTGCTACGTCCGTTTTGTTGTAGCCAGCTGGTAGCGATGAATCCGGAGTTAAAGGTCCAGTGATTCAGTGATTTCGGCGGAAAAACTGATATGTTCTGGGTCGATAACGCGCTGTGCAGACTGGCCGAATATCCGGTGATCAATGTCCAGTGATTAAAATTAATCCCGCGGAAAAAAATCCAATGTTCTAAGTGAAACACCGCTAGCTGTGGCTAATAGCAAGTAGCTAGTTCAGTTTAGTGAGTAAGAGGCCACGGATAGCGTGTGCTAACGGGCCAGGGCTAGCAGATGGATGGAATCTTCGTGGTTAACGTCGTAACCACATCAGACGATTTCGTCGGCAGACCAGTCGTGTAGGATCGGCGGGGCTCCGTGTCAACACTAGGTGGTCCCGTCCGGTTGATAGAGAGGTAGATAGCCGGGAGATGGGCATAGCTCAGGATGATTAGCCAGACCACAGCGTCCGTTTTGTTGTAGCCAGCTGGTAGCGATGAATCCGGAGTTAAAGGTCCAGTGATTCAGTGATTCCGGCGGAAAAACTGATATGTTCTGGGTCGATAACGTGCTGTGCAGACTGGCCGAATATCCGGTGATCAATGTCCAGTGATTAAAATTAATCCCGCGTAAAAAATCCAATGTTCTAGGTGAAACACCGCTAGCTGTGGCTAATAGCAAGTAGCTAGTTAGCTGGCTAGCTAGTTTCAACTGGAGATTCTAGATTCTAGATAAAAGGTAAGTCAATAATAGAATCCGTTCCACATTGAGTGAGGCGGGTTGCAGGAAAGTATATTTTTTAGAAGGATGAAAAGTCTGATAGGGAAATATGTACGAAAAATACAAAAAACAGGGTATTTACAGGCTATTTACAGACACACGACAGAAACAGGACTGCACTACTTCGCCATCTTGGAAAAGGGTACACAATAGCACACATAGAACAGATCTACCGCTTCTGAAACTTGTTTTCAATTAAAATAAAATACCTATAACTCACATTTCTATGTGAATTTGGTTATGTCGCCCAAAAAGTTATTTATTCTAGTTTTAAAAGTACTTTTCAAACCGTTAGATTAAAATTCATATTTATCAAACATTTTGGGTCAAATGTTTATAATAGACTGAAAAATAATACTATGGTGATTGGTGAAGGGTTACCTTGTCCGTTACCCATTATAACATATATGTCCTTTTAAATAACTATAAAAACAGTATAATTAGAAAATGTATTTGAATTAACTAAAACCCTCAAAATTGTTATCGGCAATAGCTTAGCATACAACACACTGTAGGCCTCACATGACAGTGATGTTTACCCTACAGTGTATTCTCTACCAGGACGTCTCCAGGCCCTTACCGACGTCCGCATATTGACTATCCCTCAAAGAATGTGTTACCTAAGTACAGATGTTATTGGTTTATCTTGGCCGAGAACACGCTGTAGGCCTGAGATGACATTAATGATTGGTGCTTCAATTTAAAATACATACATGTATCTCAACAGTTGAATTTGTTATCTAATGACAAATTAGTCTCACCATTCATTACATTATGGAAAAAAATATATTACAGTTTGTCACGATTTCTTGAACACTTTTCTGGAATCAGGGTTCACCTTTGCAAAAGAGTTGAGCCCAATAAAGTGAAGTGCGTTTGCCAAAAACAACACATTTATTTTGCAAAATGCACTAACACCATCAAAACTTACAATACCTGTCACAACATTAAATAACTATCAAAACAGTACCATTTGTCAACCAATGAGAAGATTTATTTTGCAATATTAACTAACACAACCCGAAAACTTAGATACAGTAACTTCCGGAAGTATTCACACCCCCTTTTCTTTTTCCACATTTTGATGTTACAACCTGAATTTTAAATTAATTACATTGAGATGTTGTGTCACTGATCTACACACAATACCCCATAATTGTCACGACTTCCGCCGAGGCTGCCTCCCCTCCTTGTTCGGGCAGGTTTCGCGTTCGTCGGTCACCGGCTTACTAGCTACTGCCGATCCCATTCTCATCACTCCACTTGTCATGTCATGTCTTGTCAATCACACACACCTGGTGCTCATTTCCCTAATTAGTATGTGTATAAGTGTTCCCTCTGTTCCCCTTGTCTTTGTGAGTGATTGTTTCATTGTGAGAGCGAATAGCTCGGTTGAGCCACTCTTCCATTTGTTTTGCCAAGGTGGAATATTTCCCTTGTGATAGTTTCGTATTGACGCTGGGTGCGTTTTATTTATGTAAACGGAATAAACTCTTTACTTCTGTGTTTTACCTCCTGCGCCTGACTCCTTCATTCACACCTCATCACAAACATGTCCAAGTGGAATTTTTGTTTGTAGAACATTTGAGAAATTAAGAAAAAATGTTTAGCTGAAATGTCTTGAGTCAATAAGTATTCACTCCCTTTGAGAAGGCAAGCTTAAATAAGTTCAGGAGTAAAAAAAATGTGCTTAGCAAATTGCATAATAAGTTGTATGGACTCATTCCATGTTCAATAATAGTGGTTAATATAATTTTTGAAAGACTACCCCATCTCTGTACCCCACGCATCCATAAGGTCCCTCAATCGAGTAGTGAATTTCAAACACAGATTCAACCACAAAAACCAGGAGTTTTTTTCAATGCCTCGCAAAAAGGGCACCGATTGGTAGATGTGTAAAAGAAAAATTGCAGGTGCTGAATATCCCTTTGAGCATGGTGAAGTTATTAATTACACTTTGGATGGTGTATCAATACACCCAGTCACTACAAAGATACAGGCGTCCTTCCTTACTCAGTTGCCGAAGAGGAAGGACACCGCTCAGTGATTTCACCATGAGGCCAATGGTGATTTTAAAACACTTAAAGAGTTTATTGGCTGTGATATGATAAAACTGAGGATGGATCAACCACATTGTAGTTACTCCACAATACTAACCTAAATCACATTTTATTTGCCACATGCCCCCGAATACAACAGGTGTAGACATTACCGTGAAATGCTTACTTACAGCCCTTAACCAACAATGCATACAGTTTTTAATAAAAAAGTGTTGAGAAAAAAAAGAGCTGAAGTAAAATAAAATAATAGTAGGGAGGTTATATACAGGGGGGTACCGGTGCAGAGTCAATGTGTGGGGTCAACGGCTAGTTGAGGTAGTTGAGGTAATATGTACATGTGGGTAGAGTTAAAGTGACTATGCATAAATAATTAACAGAGTAGCAGCAGCATAAAAAGATGGGGTGGGGGGGGGGCAGTGCAAATAGGCCGGGTAGCCATGATTAGCTGTTCAGGAGTCTTATAGCTTGGGGGTGGAAGCTGTTGAGAAGCCTTTTGGACCTAGACTTGGCGCTCCGGTACCGCTTGCCGTGCGGTAGCAGAGAGAACAGTCTATGACTAGGGTGGCTGGAGTCTTTGACAATTTTGAGGGCCTTCCTCTAACACCCCCTGATATAGAGGTCCGGTTGGCAGGAAGCTTGGCCCCAGTGATGTACTGGGCCGTACCCACGACCCTCTGTAGTGCCTTGCGGTTGGAGGCCAAGCAGTTGCCATACCATGCGGTGATGCAACCAGTCAGGATGCTCTCGATGGTGCAGCTGTATAACTTTTTGAGGATCTGAGGACCCATGCCAAATCTTTTCAGTCTCCTGAGGGGGAATAGGCTTTGTCGTGCCCTCTTCACGACTGTCTTAGTGTGTTTGGACCATGATAGTTCGTTGGTGATGTGGACACCAAGGAACTTGAAGCTCTCAACCTGTTCCACTACAGCCCCGTCAATGAGAATGGGGGCGTGCTCAGTCCTCTTTTTTTTCCTATAGTCCACAATCATCTCCTTTGTCTTGGTCACGTTGAGGGAGAGGTTGTTATCCTGGCACCACACGGCCAGGTCTCTGACCTCCTCCTTACAGGCTGTCTCATTGTTGTCGGTGATCAGGCCTACCACTGTTGTGTCGTCGGCAAACTTAATGATGGTGTTGGAGTCGTGCCTGGCCATGCAGTCATGGGTGAACAGGGAGGACAGGAGGGGACTGAGCACGCACCCCTGAGGGGCCCCCTTGGCAGATGTGTTGTTTCCTACCCTTACCACCTGGGGGCGGCCCGTCAGGAAGTCCAGGATCCAGTTGCAACGGGAGGTGTTTAGTCCCAGGACCCTTAGCTTAGTGATGAGCTTTGAGGGCACTATGGTGTTGAACGCTGAGCTCTAGTCAATTAATAGCATTCTCATGTAGGTGTTCCTCTTGTCCAGGTGGGAATGGGCATCATCTGTGGATCTGTTGAGGCGGTATGCAAATTGGAGTGGGTCTAGGGTTTCTGGGATAATGGTGTTGATGTGAGCCATGACCAGCCTTTCAAAGCACTTCATGGCTACAGACGTCAGTGCTACGGGTCCGTAGTCATTTAGGCAGGTTATCTTACTGTCCTTGGGCACGGGGACTATGGTGGTCTGCTTGAAACATGTTGGTATTACAGACTCAGTCAGGGACATGTTGAAAATGTCAGTGAAGACACTTGCCAGTTGGTCAGCACATGCTCGGAGTACACGTCCTGGTAATCCGTCTTGTGAATGTTGACCTGCTTAAAAGTCTTACTCACATCGGCTACGGAGAGCGGGATCACATAGTCATCCGGAACAGCTAGTGCTCTCATGCATGCTTCAGTGTTGCTTGCCTCGAAGCGAGCATAGAAGTAATTTAGCTCGTCTGGTAGGCTCGTGTCACTGGGCAGCTCGCGGCTGTGCTTCCCTTTGTAGTCTGTAATAGTTTTCAAGCCCTGCCACATCCGACGAGCGTTAGAGCCGGTGTAGTACGATTCAATCTTAGTCCTGTATTGACTCTTTGCCTGTTTGATGGTTCGTCGGAGGGCATAGCGGGATTTCTTATAAGCGTCCGGGTTAGAGTCCCGCTCCTTGAAAGCGGCAGCTCTACCCTTTAGCTCAGTGCGAATGTTGTCTGTAATCCATGGCTTCTGGTTGGGGTATGTACGTACGGTCACGGTGGGGACGACATCATCGATGCACTTATTGATGAAGCCAGTGACTGATGTGGTGTACTCCTCAATGCTATCTGAAGAATCCCGGAACATGTTCCAGTCTGTCCTAGCAAAACAGTCCTGTAGCTTAGCATCTGCATCATCTTACCACTTTTTTATTAACCGAGTCACTGGTGCTTCCTGCTTTAGTTTTTGCTTATAAGCAGGAATCAGGAGGATAGAGTTATGGTCAGATTTGCCAAATGGAGGGCGAGGGAGAGCTTTGTATGGGTCTCTGTGTGTGGAGTAAAGGTGGTCTAGAGTTTTTTTTCCTCTGGTTGCACATTTAACATGCTGGTAGAAATTAGGTAGAACGGATTTAAGTTTCCCTGCATTAAAGTCCCCGGCCACTAGGAACGCTGCCTCTGGATGAGCGTTTTCCTGTTTACTTATGGCCTTATACAGCTCATTGAGTGCAATCTTAATGCCAGCGTTGGTTTGTGGTGGTAAATAGACAGCTATGAAAAATATAGATAAACTCTCTTGGTAAATAGTGTGTCTACAGCTTATCATAAGATACTCTACCTCAGGCGAGCAAAACCTTGAGACTTCCTTAGTATTTGATTTTGTGCACCAGCTGATGTTTAAAAATATACACAGACCGCAACCCCTTGTCTTACCGGAGTCAGCCGTTCTCTCCTGCCGATGTAGCGTATATCCCGTCAGCTGTATGTTGTCCATGTCGTCGTTCAGCCAAGATATTACAGTTTTTAATGTTCCATTGGTAGGATAACTGTAATCTTAGGTCATCTAATTTATTTTCAAATGATTGAACATTGGCTAATAGGATTGATGGAAGAGGCAGTTTACTCGCTCGCCGTCGGATCCTTACAAGGCACCCCGTCCACGATATCTCAGTCTCTTTCTCCTGCGAATGACGGGGATTTGGGCCTTGTCGGGTGTGTGTAGGATATCCTTCACGTCTGACTTGTTGATGAAAAAATCTTCGTCCAATACGAGGTGAGTAATCGCTGTCCTGATATCTAGAAGCTCTTTTTGGTTATAAGAGACGATGGCAGAAACATTATGTACAGAATAAATTACAAATAACGCGAAAAAAACTCACATAATTGTACAATTGGTTAGAGGGCTGTAAAACGGCAGCCATCTTCTCCGACGCCATCTCTGTCCATTGTCCGCCATCTCCGTCCATTTGAGGAATACAAATATTCCAAAACATGCATCCTGTGTGCAACAAGGCAGTTAAGTAATACTGCAAGAAATGAACTTTTTATCCTGAATACAAAGCGTTATGTTTGGGGCAAATCCAACACAACACATCACTGAGTACCACTGTTCATATTTTCAAGCATGGTGGGGGCTGCATCCTCATATATGAACAAGAGTAAATGGTACGAGATGGTAATCAAACGTTTTATAGTGTTCTTGTTGTCTGAATTAGGATCAAGCACCAAAACAGGACACTGTTTTCTACTTTGTTACTGGAATTGTAAAAGTGTTCCATGTTGTATATTGACTGTTCAAATGTTTTGCTACTGTCTGTATAGCCATATGTTTGAATCTACATCACATTTAATATTTTCCCTATTAAATACATTTCCCAATGTAATGATGTACTGTATAAACTATGAAAAAACCAAACACTCCACTAGTTACTATTATTTCATATATATTTAGGGAGGTTAACAATCACATGCAAAGAGTTGAGATGTTGGTGGTAGAGATATAGAGTTTGAAAAAGGTTACGTTTTTGCTGTGAGCCATTGGGGTAACCGAGGTAACCACGTGTTGTTTTCCACCAAGGTGGGTGGGGACACGACATTCTATCTAATACCAATTGGGAGTATTGTTGCTTGAAAGAACGTTTAAAGATTAACTATGCAGAAATCGCTTCACCATTTCCTGGTTGATAAAATATTTTGCCTAATTTCAGTTTGTGACAAAACAAGCAGTCATTGTGTAGAAAATCATTGTACCATCTAAACCTCTGGGAAACATTTTGTATAACACAAAATATTGTATTTTACCTGCTTGAAGCTGGTGTACAAAACTAAAAGTAAAAAGGGCAAAAACGAAACTTAAGAACGGGAAGCATAGAAATAGCGCACATAGAACAGATCTACCGCTTATGAGACTTGCTTTCAATTAGAATGAAAGATCTATAACTCAATTTCTATGTGAATTTGGTCATGTCGCCCAAGAAGTTATATATAGTTTTAAAAGTACTTTTCAAACCGTTGGATTAAAATTAATATTATTCAAACACTTTGGGATCAAATGTTTATAAATAGCCTGAAAAAGAATACTGTGGTGCTCTGTGAAGGGTTTCCTTTTAAGTAACTATCGAAACAGTATAATTTTTTATCTGATTAGAAAATGTATTTTTCATTAACTAAAACCCTCAAAATTGTTATATGCAATAGCTTATCATACAACACACTGTAGGTCTCACATGACGGTGATGTTAGCCCTAGAGTGTATTCTCTACCAGGACGTCTCCAGGCCCTTACCGACGTCCGCATATTGACTATCCCTTCAAGAAAGTGTTACCTAAGTACAGATATTATTGGTTTATCTTGGCCGAGAACACGCTGTAGGCCTGAGATGACATTTATGATTGGTGCTTCAACTTAAAATACATACATGTATCTCAACAGTGGAATTTGTTATCTAATGACAAAGTAGTCTCACCATTCATTACATTATGGCAACAAATATATTATAGTTTGTTACTATTGCTTGAACACTTTTCTGGAATCAGGGTTCACTTTTGCAAAACAGTTGATGCAGCCCACTAAACTGATGTGTGTTTGCCAAAACACATTTATTTTGCAAAATGCACTAACACCATCAGAACTTACAAAACCTTTCTCAAATGTATATAACTATCAGAACAGTACCATTTGTCATCTAATGAGAAGATTTATTTTGCTATATTAACTAACACCCCCTGAAAACTTTGCTTCCTGAAGGCACTGTATCTTTCACACCCCTTTACTTTTTTCACATTTTGTTGTTACAATAGCTGTCACGCCCTGGCTCTAGGGACTCTTTTATGTTGAGCCAGGGTGTGTATGTTTTGTGCTCTTTGTTTTCCATTCTAGTATTGTATTTCTATGTTGGCCAGTGTGGTTCTCAATCAGAGGCAACGTGTATCAGCTGTTGCTTGTTGTCTCTGATTTAGAACCATACTTAAGCAGCCAGTTTTCCCACAGTGTTTGTGGGATCTTGTTCCAAGTAGGTTGTGTTTGAGCCAAGGATGTCACGTTATCGTTTTGTTGTTTTTGTTCGTGTGATCTTTATTTAATAAATATGTTCGCAAATAACGCTGCGCATTGGTCCTCTGTTCCCGATGATCGTGACAGAAGATCCCACCAAAACTGGACCAAGCAGCGTGTCCAGGAGCCATCGCCAGGGGAATCGCTAGCGGATCTCCGTGGCAACCTCGACTGGGTCAAACCTAGTGAAGAGCAGAGAGGGTGGACTTGGGAGCAGTGGAGGAAGAGTCTCGACTGGGTCAAGCCAAATTAAGAGCAGAGTGGTTGGACTTTGGAGCAGTGGGGGAAGAGTCTGGCGAGAGATAGGGAGGCTTGGTCCACGGGGAGGAGAGACACCCCAAAAAAATTTAGGGGGGGGCTCACGCCGTGGACGACGGGGCAGCAGGAGGCCGCGATGGAGCGGTCCAGCGGGTTTGCAGAGGAGGCCGCCAGGTTAAGGGGGCCACTGGTCACAGAGGAGAGGGAAAGTGTAGAGGCACGGCGAGAGGTACTGGGGTGTGTTACCAGTCCGGTCCGGCCCGTTCCTGATCCCTGCATAGGGCCATTGGTGTGTGTCCCCAGTACGGTCCGGCCTGTTCCTGTTCCTCGCATCGAGCCTGTGGTGCGTGTCGTCAGCCCGGCCCGGCCTGTTTCTGATCCCCGCACCGAGCCTATGGTGCGCGTTGCCAGCCCGGCCCGGCCTGTTCCTGCTCCCCGCACCAAGCCTATGGTGCGCGTCGCCAGCCCGGCCCGGCCTGTTCCTGCTCCCCGCACCAAGCCTATGGTGCGCTTCGTCAGCCCGGTCCGGCGTCCCGTATCTGCTCCCCGCACCAAGCCTATGGTGCGCGTCGCCAGCCCAGCCCAGCCCGGCCCGGCCTGGCCTGGCCTGTTCCTGCTCCCCGCACCAAGCCTATGGTGCGCTTCGTCAGCCCGGTCCAGCCCGCTCCTGCTCCCCGCACCAAGCCTATGGTGCACGTCGCCAGCCCGGCCCGGCCTGTTCCTGCTCCCCGCACCAAGCCTATGGTGCGCTTCGTCAGCCTGGCCCGGCCTGTTCCTGCATCCCCGCACCAAGCCTATGGTGCGCTTCGTCAGCCCGGTCTGGCCTGTTCCTGCTCCCCGCACCAAGCCTATGGTGCGCGTCGCCAACCCAGCCCGGTCCGGCCCGCTCCTGCTCCCCGCACCAAGCCTATGGTGCACGTCGCCAGCCCGGCTCGGCCTGTTCCTGATCCCCACACCAAGCCAGTGTTGTGCGTCGTCAGTCCGGCACAGCCCGTGCCTGTTCCACCGGTGCCTGGTCCGGTACCGGTCAGCTGCTCCACTCCGGAGCTAGAGCAATCCGCTCCTCCAGTGTTCAGTCCAGCTCCGGCCAGCAGGGCCAGACCGGACCAGGGGTACGGTGGGGGGTTAGAGAGGGAGTGGGGATCATGCCCGGAGCCGGATCCGCCGCCAAGGCGGAGAGCCCACCCGGTCCCTCCCCTGTGGTGTTCTGTTGGCGCGGTCATAGTCCGTGCCTTTGGGGGGGGGGGTACTGTCACGCCCTGGCTCTGGGGACGCTTGTATGTTGAGTCAGGGTGTGAGTGTTCTTTGTGTTTCTAGAGTGTTCTAGTTATTGTGTTTCTATGTTGGCCAGAGTGGTTCTCAATCAGAGGCAACGAGTGTCAGCTGTTGCTGGTTGTCTCTGATTGGGAACCATATTTAAACAGTCTGTTTTTCCACAGTATTTGTGGGATCTTGTTCCAAGTAGGTTGTGTTTGAGCCAAGGATGTCACGTTATCGTTTTGTTGTTTTTGTTCGTGTGATCTTTATTTAATAAATATGTTCGCAAATAACGCTGCGCATTGGTCCTCTGTTCCCGACGATCGTGACAGAAGATCCCACCAAAACTGGACCAAGCAGCGTGTCCAGGAGCCATCGCCAGGGGAATCGCTAGCGGATCTCCGTGGCAACCTCGACTGGGTCAAGCCTAGTGAAGAGCAGAGAGGGTGGACTTGGGAGCAGTGGAGGAAGAGTCTCGACTGGGTCAAGCCAAATGAAGAGCAGAGTGGTTGGACTTTGGAGCAGTGGAGGAAGAGTCTGGCGAGAGATAGGGAGGCTTGGTCCACGGGGAGGAGAGACACCCAAAAAAAAATTAGGGGGGCTCACGCCGTGACGACGGGGCAGCAGGAGGCCGCGATGGAGCGGTCCAGCGGGTTTGCAGAGGAAGCCGCCAGGTTAAGGGGGCCACTGGTCACAGAGGAGAGGGAAAGTGTAGAGGAACGGCGAGAGGTACTGGGGTGTGTTACCAGTCCGGTCCGGCCCGTTCCTGATCCCTGCGTAGGGCCAGTGGTGTGTGTCCCCAGTACGGTCCGGCCTGTTCCTGTTCCTCGCATCGAGCCTGTGGTGCGTTTCGTCAGCCCGGCCCGGCCTGTTCCTGCTCCCCGCACCAAGCCTATGGTGCGCGTCGCCAGCCCGGCCCGTTCCTGCTCCCCGCACCAAGCCTATGGTGCGCGTCGCCAACCCGGCCCGGCCCGCTCCTGCTCCCCGCACCAAGTCAGTGGTGCGCTTCGTCGGTCCGGCCCGTTCCTGCTCCCCGCACCAAGTCAGTGGTGCGCTTCGTCAGCCCGGTCCGGCCCGTTCCTGCTCCCCGCACCAAGCCTATGGTGCGCGTCGCCAGCACGGCCCGGCCTGTTCCTGCTCCCCGCACCAAGCCTATGGTGCGCTTCGTCAGCCCGGTCCGGCCCGCTCCTGCTCCCCGCACCAAGCCTATTGTGCACGTCGCCAGCCCGGCCCGGCATGTTCCTGCTCTCCGCACCAAGCCTATGGTGCGCGTCGCCAACCCGGCCCGGCCTGTTCCTGCTCCCCGCACCAAGTCAGTGGTGCGTGTCGCCAGCCCGGCCCAGTCCATTCCTGCTCTCTGCACCAAGTCAGTGGTTCGCTTCGTCAGCCCGGCTCGGCCTGTTCCTGCTCCCCACACCAAGCCAGTGGTGTGCGTCGTCAGTCCGGCACAGCCCGTGCCTGTTCCACCGGTGCCTGGTCCGGTACCGGTCAGCTGCTCCACTCCGGAGCTAGAGCAATCCGCTCCTCCAGTGTTCAGTCCAGCTCCGGCCAGCAGGGCCAGACCGGACCAGGGGTACGGTGGGGGGTTTGAGAGGGAGTGGGGATCATGCCCGGAGCCGGATCCGCCGCCAAGGCGGAGAGCCCACCCGGTCCCTCCCCTGTGGTGTTCTGTTGGCGCGGTCGGAGTCCGTGCCTTTGGGGTGGGGTACTGTCACGCCCTGGCTCTGGGGACGCTTGTATGTTGAGTCAGGGTGTGAGTGTTCTTTGTGTTTTGTGTTTCTAGAGTGTTCTAGTTATTGTGTTTCTATGTTGGCCAGAGTGGTTCTCAATCAGAGGCAACGAGTGTCAGCTGTTGCTGGTTGTCTCTGATTGGGAACCATATTTAAACAGTCTGTTTTCCCACAGTATTTGTGGGATCTTGTTCCAGTGTGGTTTGTGTTAGACCGAGGACGTCACGTTATCGTTTGTTGTTTTGTTTGTGTAATCATTAAATAAAAAGTATGTTCGCCTTCAACGCTGCGCATTGGTCCTCTGTTCCCGACGATCGTGACAATTTTTTATTTTTATTTCACCTTTATTTAACCAGGTAAGCCAGTTGAGAACAGGTTCTCATTTACAACTGCGACCTGGCCAAGATAAAGCAAAGTAGTGCAATAAAAACAACACAGAGTTACATATGGGGTAAAAAAAAAACATAAAGTCAGAAATACAACAGAAAATATATATACAGTGTGTGCAAATGTAGCAAGTTATGGAGGCAAGGCAATAAATAGGCTATAGTGCAGAATAATTACAATAGTATTAACACTGGAATGCTAGATGTGCAAGAGATTATGTGCAAATAGAGATACTGGGGTGCAAAAGAGCAAAATAAATAACAATATAGGGATGAGGTAGTTGGGTGGGCTAATTTCAGATGGGCTGTGTACAGGTGCAGTGATCGGTAAGGTGCTCTGACAACTGATGCTTAAAGTTATTGAGGGAGATAAGAGTCTCCAGCTTCAGAGATTTTTGCAATTCGTTCCAGTCATTGGCAGCAGAGAACTGGAAGGAATGGCGGCCAAAGGAGGTGTTGGCTTTGGGAATGACCAGTGAGATATACCTGCTGGAGCGCAGACTACGGGTGGGTGCTGCTATGGTGACCAATGAGCTAAGATAAGGCGGGGATTTGCCTAGCAGTGATTTATAGATGGCCTGGAGCCAGTGGGTTTGACGACGGACATGTAGTGAGGACCAGCCAACAAGAGCGTACAGGTCACAGTGGTGGGTAGTGTATGGGGCTTTGGAGACAAAACGGATGGCACTGTGATAGACTACATCCAATTTGCTGAGTAGAGTGTTGGAGGCTATTTTGTAAATGACATCGCCGAAGTCAAGGATCGATAGGATAGTCAGTTTTACGAGGGCATGTTTGGCAGCATGAGTGAAGGAGGCTTTGTTGCGAAATAGGAAGCCGATTCTAGATTTAACTTTGGATTGGAGATTCTTTATGTGAGTCTGGAAGTTGAGTTTACAGTCTAACCAGACACCTAGATATTTGTAGTTGTCCACATACTCTAGGTCAGACCCGTCGAGAGTGGTGATTCTAGTCGGGTGGGCGGGTGCTAGCAGCGTTCGATTGAAAAGCATGCATTTAGTTTTACTAGTGTTTAAGAGCAGTTGAAGGCTACTGAAGGATTGTTGTATGGCATTGAAGCTCGTTTGGAGGTTTGTTAACACAGTGTCCAATGAAGGGCCAGATGTATACAAAATGGTGTCGTCTGCGTAGAGGTGGATCTGAGAGTCACCAGCAGCAAGAGCGACATCATTGATATACACGGAAAAAAGTGTCGGCCCAAGAATTGAACCCTGTGGCACCCCCATAGAGACTGCCATAGGTCCAGACAACAGGCCCTCCGATTTGACACACTGAACTCTATCTGAGAAGTAGTTGGTGAACCAGGCGAGGCAGTCATTTGAGAAACCAAGGCTATTTAGTCTGCCAATAAGAATGCGGTGGTTGACAGAGTCGAAAGCCTTGGCCAGGTCGATGAAGACGGCTGCACAGTACTGTCTATTATCAATCACGGTTATAATATCGTTTAGGACCTTGAGCGTGGCTGAAGTGCACCCGTGACCAGCTCGGAAACCGGATTGCATAGCGGAGAAGGTACGGTGGTATTCGAAATGGTCGATGATCTGTTTGTTAACTTGGCTTTCGAATACTTTCGAAAGGCAGGGCAGGATGGATATAGGTCTGTAGCAGTTTGGATCTAGAGTGTCACCCCCTTGAAGAGGGGGATGACCGCGGCAGCTTTCCAATCTCTGGGGATCTCAGACGTTATGAAAGAGAGGTTGAACAGACTAGTAATAGGGGTTGCGACAATTTCGGCGGCTAGTTTTAGAAAGAAAGGGTCCAGATTGTCTAGCCCAGCTGATTTGTAGGGGTCCAGATTTTGCAGCGCTTTCAAAACATCAGCTGTCTGAATTTGTGTGAAGGAGAAGCGGGGGGTGCATGGGCAAGTTGCAGCAGAGGGTGCAGAGTTGGTGGCCGGGTTAGTGGTAGCCAGATGGAAAGCATGGCCAGCTGTAGCAAAATGCTTGTTGAAATTCTCGATTATTGTAGATTTATCGGTGGTGATAGTGTTTCCTAGCCTCAGTGCAGTGGGCAGCTGGGAGGAAGTGCTCTTATTCTCCATGGACTTTACAGTGTCCCAAAACTTTTTGGAGTTAGTGCTACAGGAAGCACATTTCTGTTTGAAAAAAGTTAGCCTTTGCTTTCCTGACTGCTTGTGTATATTGGTTCCTAACTTCCTGAAAAGTTGCATATCGCGGGGGCTATTTGATGCTAATGCTGTACGCCACAGGATGTTTTTGTGCTGGTCAAGGGCAGTCAAGTCTGAGGAGAACCAGGGGCTATATCGGTTCTTAGTTCTGTATTTTTTGAATGGGGCATGTTTATTTAAGATTGAGAGGAAATTACTTTTAAGGAACAACCAGGCATCCTCTACTGACGGAATGAGATCTATATCCATCCAGGATACCTGGGCCAGGTCAATTAGGAAGGCCTCCTCGCTAAAGTGTTTTAGGGAGCGTTTGACAGTGATGAGGGGTGGTCGTTTGACCGCGGACCCGTTACGGACGCAGGCAATAAGGCAGTGATCGCTGAGATCCTGGTTGAAGACAGCTGAGGTGTATTTAGAGGGTGTGTTAGTCAGGATGATATCTATGAGGGTACCCATGTTTACGGATTTAGGGTTGTACCTGGTAGGTTCGTTGATAATTTGCGTGAGGTTGAGGGCATCTAGCTTGGATTGTAGGATGGCTGGGGTATTAAGCATATCCCAATTTAGGTCACCAAGCAGTACAAACTCTGAGGATAAATGGGGGGCAATCAATTCACATATGGTGTCCAGGGCACAGCTGGGGGGCTGAGGGGGGTCTGTAGCAAGCGGCAACAGTGAGAGACTTATTTCTGGAAAGGTGGATTTTTAGAAGTAGAAGCTCAAACTGTTTGGGCACAGACCTGGATAGTATGATAGAGCTCTGCAGGCTATCTCTACAGTAGATTGCAACTCCACCCCCTTTGGCAGTTCTATTTAGACGGAAAATGTTATAGTTGGGGATGGAAATTTCAGAATTTTTGGTGGCCTTCCTGAGCCAGGATTCAGACACTGCTAGAACATCAGGGTTGGCAGAGTGTGCTAACGCAGTGAATAACTCAAACTTAGGAAGTAGACTTCTGATATTTATGTGCAAGAAACCAAGACTTTTAATATTACAGAAGTCATCAAATGATAGCGACTGGGGAGTAGGAGTGATACTGAGGGCTGCAGGGCCTGGGTTAGCCTCTACATCACCAGAGGAACAGAGGAGGACTAGAATAAGGATACGGCTAAAGGCTTTAAGAACTGGTCTTCTAGTGCGTTGGGTACATAGAATAAAGGGGGCAGATTTCCGGGTGTTATAGAAAAGATTCAGGGCATTATGTACAGACAAGGATATGGAAGGATATGAGTAAAGTGGAGGTAAACCTAAGCGTTGTGTAACAATGAAAGAGATAGTATCTCTAGAGGCATCAATTGAGTCGGTCTCTGAGTGTATGGGGGGAGGGACAAAATAGCAATCTAAGGCAGGTTTAGCTAGGCTGGGGGTCTACAGTGATATAGTACAATTAGAAATAACCGAAACAACAATAAACTAACCATGTTTGGGCTGAGGCTAAACATAAACAGGATGTAGTACCGTAAAAAGGAACAGTCCAGCAGATATCAGCTGTATAGCTGAGTTATCATAAGGTCCGGTGGTGAAGCGCTAGTGAGTAAGAGGGTTAGCAGGGGCTAGTAAGGGCTAGCAGATGGATGGAATCTTCGTGGTTAACGTCGTAACCACATCAGACGATTTCGTCGGCAGACCAGTCGTGTAGGATCGGCGGGGCTTCGTGTCAACACTAGGTGGTCCCGTCCGGTTGACAAAGAGGTAGATAGCCGGGAGATGGGCCTAGCTCAGGATGATTAGCCAGACCACAGCGTCCGTTTTGTTGTAGCCAGCTGGTAGCGATGAATCCGGAGTTAAAGGTCCAGTGATTCAGTGATTTCGGCGGAAAAACTGATATGTTCTGGGTCGATAACGCGCTGTGCAGACTGGGCGAATATCCGGTGATCAATGTCCAGTGATTAAAATTAATCCCGCGGAAAAGAATCCAATGTTCTGAGTGAAACACCGCTAGCTGTGGCTAATAGCAAGTAGCTAGTTCAGTAGCTAGTTCAGTTTAGTGAGTAAGAGGCCACGGATAGCGTGTGCTAGCGGGCCAGGGGCTAGCAGATGGATGGAATCTTCGTGGTTAACGTCGTAACCACATCAGACGATTTCGTCGGCAGACCAGTCGTGTAGGATCGGCGGGGCTCCGTGTCAACACTAGGTGGTCCCGTCCGGTTGACAAAGAGGTAGATAGCCGGGAGATGGGCCTAGCTCAGGATGATTAGCCAGACCACAGCGTCCGTTTTGTTGTAGCCAGCTGGTAGCGATGAATCCGGAGTTAAAGGTCCAGTGATTCAGTGATTCCGGCGGAAAAACTGATATGTTCTGGGTCGATAATGCGCTGTGCAGACTGGCCGAATATCAGGTGATCAATGTCCAGTGATTAAAATTAATCCCGCAGAAAAAATCCAATGTTCTGAGTGAAACACCGCTAGCTGTGGCTAATAGCAAGTAGCTAGTTAGCTGAAACTGGCTAGCTAGTTTCAACTGGAGATTCTAGATTCTAGACAAAGGTAAGTCAACAATAGAATCCGTTCCACATTGAGTGAGGCGGGTTGCAGGAAAGTATATTTTGTAGAAGGATGAAAAGTCTGATAGGGAAACATGTACGAAAAATACAAAAAAACAGGGTATTTACAGGCTATTTACAGACACACGACAGAAACAGGACTGCACTACTTCGCCATCTTGGATAAGCATGATGAGAATGCAATTTATTTTGCAATATTAACTAACACAACCTGAAAACTTAGATACAGTAACTTCCGGAAGTATTCACACCCCCTTTTCTTTTTCCACATTTTGATGTTACAACCTGAATTTTAAATTAATTACATTGAGATGTTGTGTCACTGATCTACACACAATACCCCATAATTGTCACGACTTCCGCCGAGGCTGACTCCCCTCCTTGTTCGGGCAGGTTTCGGCGTTCGTCGTCACCGGCTTACTAGCTACTGCCGATCCCATTCTCATCACTCCACTTGTCATGTCATGTCTTGTCAATCACACACACCTGGTGCTCATTTCCCTAATTAGTATGTGTATAAGTGTTCCCTCTGTTCCCCTTGTCTTTGTGAGTGATTGTTTCATTGTGAGAGCGAATAGCTCGGTTGAGCCACTCTTCCATTTGTTTTGCCAAGGTGGAATATTTCCCTTGTGATAGTTTCGTATTGACGCTGGGTGCGTTTTATTTATGTAAACGGAATAAACTCTTTACTTCTGTGTTTTACCTCCTGCGCCTGACTCCTTCATTCACACCTCATCACAAACATGTCCAAGTGGAATTTTTGTTTGTGGAACATTTGAGAAATTAAGAAAAAATGTTTAGCTGAAATGTCTTGAGTCAATAAGTATTCACTCCCTTTGATAAGGCAAGCTTAAATAAGTTCACGAGTAAAAATGTGCTTAGCAAATTGCATAATAATTTTTGAAAGACTACCCCATCTCTGTACCCCACGCATCCATAAGGTCCCTCAATCGAGTAGTGAATTTCAAACACAGATTCAACCACAAAAACCAGGGAGTTTTTTCAATGCCTCGCAAAAAAGGGCACCGATTGGTAGATGTGTAAAAAGAAAAATTGCAGGTGCTGAATATCCCTTTGAGCATGGTGAAGTTATTAATTACACTTTGGATGGTGTATCAATACACCCAGTCACTACAAAGATACAGGCGTCCTTCCTTACTCAGTTGCCGAAGAGGAAGGACACCGCTCAGTGATTTCACCATGAGGCCAATGGTGATTATAAAACACTTAAAGAGTTTATTGGCTGTGATATGATAAAACTGAGGATGGATCAACCACATTGTAGTTACTCCACAATACTAACCTAAATCAAATTTTATTTGCCACATGCCCCCGAATACAACAGGTGTAGACATTACCGTGAAATGCTTACTTACAGCCCTTAACCAACAATGCATACATTTTTTAATAAAAAAGTGTTGAGAAAAAAAAGAGCTGAAGTAAAATAAAATAACAGTAGGGAGGCTATATACAGGGGGGTACCGGTGCAGAGTCAATGTGTGGGGGCAACGGCTAGTTGAGGTAATATGTACATGTGGGTAGAGTTAAAGTGACTATGCATAAATAATTAACAGAGTAGCAGCAGCATAAAAAGATGGGGTGGGGGTGGGGGTGGGGGGGGCAGTGCAAATAGGCCGGGTAGCCATGATTAGCTGTTCAGGAGTCTTATAGCTTGGGGCTGGAAGCTGTTGAGAAGCCTTTTGGACCTAGACTTGGCGCTCCGGTACCGCTTGCCGTGCGGTAGCAGAGAGAACAGTCTATGACTAGGGTGGCTGGAGTCTTTGACAATTTTGAGGGCCTTCCTCTGACACCCCCTGATATAGAGGTCCTGGTTGGCAGGAAGCTTGGCCCCAGTGATGTACTGGGCCGTACCCACGACCCTCTGTAGTGCCTTGCGGTTGGAGGCCAAGCAGTTGCCATACCATGCGGTGATGCAACCAGTCAGGATGCTCTCGATGGTGCAGCTGTATAACTTTTTGAGGATCTGAGGACCCATGCCAAATCTTTTCAGTCTCCTGAGGGGGAATAGGCTTTGTCGTGCCCTCTTCACGACTGTCTTAGTGTGTTTGGACCATGATAGTTCGTTGGTGATGTGGACACCAAGGAACTTGAAGCTCTCAACCTGTTCCACTACAGCCCCGTCGATGAGAATGGGGGCGTGCTCAGTCTTCTTTTTTTCCTATAGTCCACAATCATCTCCTTTGTCTTGGTCACGTTGAGGGAGAGGTTGTTATCCTGGCACCACACGGCCAGGTCTCTGACCTCCTCCTTACAGGCTGTCTCATCGTTGTCGGTGATCAGGCCTACCACTGTTGTGTCGTCGGCAAACTTAATGATGGTGTTGGAGTCGTGCCTGGCCATGCAGTCATGGGTGAACAGGGAGTACAGGAGGGGACTGAGCACGCACCCCTGAGGGGCCCCCTTGGCAGATGTGTTGTTACCTACCCTTACCACCTGGGGGCGGCCCGTCAGGAAGTCCAGGATCCAGTTGCAAAGGGAGGTGTTTAGTCCCAGGACCCTTAGCTTAGTGATGAGCTTTGAGGGCACTATGGTGTTGAACGCTGAGCTCTAGTCAATTAATAGCATTCTCATGTAGGTGTTCCTCTTGTCCAGGTGGGAAAGGGCATCATCTGTGGATCTGTTGAGGCGGTATGCAAATTGGAGTGGGTCTAGGGTTTCTGGGATAATGGTGTTGATGTGAGCCACGACCAGCCTTTCAAAGCACTTCATGGCTACAGACGTCAGTGCTACGGGTCTGTAGTCATTTAGGCAGGTTATCTTAGTGTCCTTGGGCACGGGGACTATGGTGGTCTGCTTGAAACATGTTGGTATTACAGACTCAGTCAGGGACATGTTGAAAATGTCAGTGAAGACACTTGCCAGTTGGTCAGCACATGCTCGGAGTACTCGTCCTGGTAATCCATATTGTGAATGATGACCTGCTTAAAAGTCTTACTCACATCGGCTACGGAGAACGGGATCACATAGTCATCCGGAACAGCTAGTGCTCTCATGCATGCTTCAGTGTTGCTTGCCTCGAAGCGAGCATAGAAGTAATTTAGCTCGTCTGGTAGGCTCGTGTCACTGGGCAGCTCGCGGCTGTGCTTCCCTTTGTAGTCTGTAATAGTTTTCAAGCCCTGCCACATCCGACGAGCGTTAGAGCCGGTGTAGTACGATTCAATCTTAGTCCTGTATTGACTCTTTGCCTGTTTGATGGTTCGTCGGAGGGCATAGCGTGATTTCTTATAAGCGTCCGGGTTAGAGTCCCGCTCCTTGAAAGCGGCAGCTCTACCCTTTAGCTCAGTGCGAATGTTGTCTGTAATCCATGGCTTCTGGTTGGGGTATGTACGTACGGTCACGGTGGGGACGACATCATCGATGCACTTATTGATGAAGCCAGTGACTGATGTGGTGTACTCCTCAATGCTATCTGAAGAATCCCGGAACATGTTCCAGTCTGTCCTAGCAAAACAGTCCTGTAGCTTAGCATCTGCGTCATCTTACCACTTTTTTATTAACCGAGTCACTGGTGCTTCCTGCTTTAGTTTTTGCTTATAAGCAGGAATCAGGAGGATAGAGTTATGGTCAGATTTGCCAAATGGAGGGCGAGGGAGAGCTTTGTATGGGTCTCTGTGTGTGGAGTAAAGGTGGTCTAGAGTTTTTTTTTCCTCTGGTTGCACATTTAACATGCTGGTAGAAATTAGGTAGAACAGATTTAAGTTTCCCTGCATTAAAGTCCCCGGCCACTAGGAACGCTGCCTCTGGATGAGCGTTTTCCTGTTTACTTATGGCCTTATACAGCTCATTGAGTGCAATCTTAATGCCAGCGTTGGTTTGTGGTGGTAAATAGACAGCTATGAAAAATATAGATGAAAACTCTCTTGGTAAATAGTGTGGTCTACAGCTTATCATAAGATACTCTACCTCAGGCGAGCAAAACCTTGAGACTTCCTTAGTATTTGATTTTGTGCACCAGCTGTTGTTTACAAATATACACAGACCGCAACCCCTTGTCTTACCGGAGTCAGCCGTTCTCTCCTGCCGATGTAGCGTATATCCCGTCAGCTGTATGTTGTCCATGTCGTCGTTCAGCCAAGATATTACAGTTTTTAATGTTCCATTGGTAGGATAACCGTAATCTTAGGTCATCTAATATATTTTCAAATGATTGAACATTGGCTAATAGGATTGATGGAAGAGGCAGTTTACTCGCTCGCCGTCGGATCCTTACAAGGCACCCCGTCCACGATATCTCAGTCTCTTTCTCCTGCGAATGACGGGGATTTGGGCCTTGTCAGGTGTCTGTAGGATATCCTTCACGTCTGACTCGTTGAAGAAAAAATCTTCGTCCAATACGAGATGAGTAATCGCTGTCCTGATATCTAGAAGCTCTTTTTGGTTATAAGAGACGATGGCAGAAACATTATGTACAGAATAAATTACAAATAACGCGAAAAAAACGTACATAATAGTAGAATTGGTTAGAGGGCTGTAAAACGGCAGCCATCTTCTCCGACGCCATCTCTGTCCATTGTCCGCCATCTCCGTCCATTTGAGGAATACAAATATTCCAAAACATGCATCCTGTGTGCACTTTCCATCTGGCTACCACTACCCCGGCCACCAACTCTGCACCCTCTGCTGCAACTTGCCCATGCCCCCCCCGCTTCTCCTTCACACAAATTCAGACAGCTGATGTTTTGAAAGCGCTGCAAAATCTGGACCCCTACAAATCAGCTGGGCTAGACAATCTGGACCCTTTCTTTCTAAAACTATCCGCTGAAATTGTCGCAACCCCTATTACTAGTCTGTTCAACCTCTCTTTCATAACGTCTGAGATCCCCAGAGATTGGAAAGCTGCCACGGTCATCCCCCTCTTCAAAGGGGGTGACACTCTAGATCCAAACTGCTACAGACCTATATCCATCCTGCCCTGCCTTTCGAAAGTATTTGAAAGCCAAGTTAACAAACAGATCACCGACCATTTCGAATACCACCGTACCTTCTCCGCTATGCAATCCGGTTTCCGAGCTGGTCATGGGTGCACTTCAGCCACGCTCAAGGTCCTAAACGATATTATAACCGCGATTGATAATAGACAGTACTGTGCAGCCGTCTTCATTGACCTGGCCAAGGCTTTCGACTCTGTCAACCACCGCATTCTTATTGGCAGACTAAATAGCCTTGGTTTCTCAAATGACTGCCTCGCCTGGTTCACCAACTACTTCTCAGATAGAGTTCAGTGTGTCAAATCGGAGGGCCTGTTGTCTGGACCTATGGCAGTCTCTATGGGGGTGCCACAGGGTTCAATTCTTGGGCCGACACTTTTCTCCGTGTATATCAATGATGTCGCTCTTGCTGCTGGTGACTCTCAGATCCACCTCTACGCAGACGACACTATTTTGTATACATCTGGCCCTTCATTGGACACTGTGTTAACAAACCTCCAAACAAGCTTCAATGCCATACAACACTCCTTCAGTAGCCTCCAACTGCTCTTAAACACTAGTAAAACTAAAGGCATGCTTTTCAATCGAACGCTGCTGGCACCCGCCCACCCGACTAGAATCACCACTCTCGACGGGTCTGACCTAGAGTATGTGGACAACTACAAATACCTAGGTGTCTGGTTAGACTGTAAACTCAACTTCCAGACTCACATAAAGAATCTCCAATCCAAAGTTAAATCTAGAATCGGCTTCCTATTTCGCAACAAAGCCTCCTTCACTCATGCTGCCAAACATGCCCTCGTAAAACTGACTATCCTACCGATCCTTGACTTCGGCGATGTCATTTACAAAATAGCCTCCAACACTCTACTCAGCAAATTGGATGTAGTCTATCACAGTGCCATCCGTTTTGTCTCCAAAGCCCCATACACTACCCACCACTGTGACCTGTACGTTCTTGTTGGCTGGTCCTCACTACATGTTCGTCGTCAAACCCACTGGCTCCAGGCCATCTATAAATCACTGCTAGGCAAATCCCCGCCTTATCTTAGCTCATTGGTCACCATAGCAGCACCCACCCGTAGTCTGCGCTCCAGCAGGTATATCTCACTGGTCATTCCCAAAGCCAACACCTCCTTTGGCCGCCATTCCTTCCAGTTCTCTGCTGCCAATGACTGGAACTGTAACGATCCCTGCAGTCTGAGTCGGTTTCTGTCTGGGTACTAGTTTTTCTGCTCGGGATCTCCAGTTTCCCGAGGGTTCTGGAACGCTCCCTGCCTGGTTGCCGGGCAACGTTGCTAGGCGGGAGCTCTCTTGATTTCCGCACCTGCATCCCATCAGCAATCTGCACACCTGGTCCTGATCATCACCCTTCTTAGACTCTGTCCTAACATCCATTCCCTGCCGGATCGTTAGCCATGAACAGTATGTTTATCAGCGGATCAGTCCTAGAGCTTAGAGCATTAGTTTTGTTGTTTTGCACCTTGTTTGCTTGTTGTATGCTTACCTCCGTTTTGTTCTCCCTACAGTCACTCGTCCGGAACCTTCACCCAACCTCTGCCTGATGGTTGGCGGCTGCCGAGCCATCATTGGACCAACCACTGCACCCTCTACAACTCATCCACGCCGCCCGCTCTGTTCCCTGGATTATTCAACATCACCCGTGGATCAGTTAAATAAACACTCACCTTTGACACCACTTACCTTGTCCTGGTCTGCTTCTGGGTTCTGGCTTAGTAAACCGTGACAGAACGATCCGGCCAGTATGAACCCAGCGGACCTGGACTCTGTTCGCCATGCCATTTCCCATCAGGAGAAGATGTTGGGCCATCATAGCACGGAGCTACAGGAGATCGCGTTGGCAGTTCGGAACCTTTCTACCGGTCTGACGGAGGTCCAGAACCAGCGCAAGTTTCCGGTGGAGGATCCACTACCGGTTTCACCCATCTCGCCTGCCGCTTCTGGAGCTGTGTCCTTCCGTGAGCCCAAGGTTCCGACGCCGGATAAATATGAGGGGAGCTGGGAAGATGCCGTTTCTTTCCTTATGCAGTGTGGGTTAGTGTTCGATCTACAGCCCTACTCTTATGCCACAGACAAGGCTAGGATAGCCTTTGTGATTGAGTTGCTGCGTGGTCGAGCGCTGGAGTGGGCTTCAGCCGTTTGGGAACGACAGGACCCCTGCATGGCTTCATACCAGGGGTTCACGGCCGAGATGAGGAAGCTCTTCGACCATTCCGTCCGAGGGAGGGACGCAGCTAGGCGCCTGTTTTCGCTTCGCCAAGGAACTCGCAGCGTGGCCGACTTCGTGATCGAGTTCAAGACGTTGGCTGTGGAGAGTGGGTGGAATGAGGAGTCTCTGCAAGCGGCCTTTTACCAGGGTCTGTCGGAGCAGCTCAAGGATGAGTTGATCTCCTATCCGGAGCCTAGTGACCTGGACAGCTTGGTAGCCTTGTCTATTCGGGTGGATAATCGAGTCCGAGAGCGAAGGAGGGAGAAGCAATGGGTTCCGTCCAATCGATCAGCTTCTCAGGTTCCAGTCGGGTCGGTGATTGGACCAGAATACGTCGATCATCGTCCACCACACAGGATTAGTGGAGAGGTCCTGTCTCCCGATTCTGAACCAATGCAAGTAGGGGCGGCACGGGTTAACCAAGGAGGAACGCCAACTCAGACGTAGGACTAACTGTTGCCTCTACTGTGGTGGTTCGGGACATTACCTCGCCACCTGTTCCCGGCGGTCGTCAAACTGCGCGGCTCGCTAAAGTTGGGAGGACTTTTAGCGAGCCAGTTTCGACCTCTCAATACCTCTGTCAGACCCCGTTTCCCGGCTACCCTTATGAACAGGAATCAGAGCTTAGCGATTAACGCTTTATCGATTCAGGTGCCGATGGAAGCTTTCTTGATGCCGAGTTGGTGGAACAGCTGGGGCTTTCCAAGGAGCAATTGCCGGAAGCCATTGAAGCGACCACTCTGAACGGCAGTAGTCTGGCACGTATCACGATGAGGACTGAACCGGTTAAGATGCTGTTGTCGGGGAATCATTCTGAGATGATTTCATTCTTCATTCTGCCGTCTTCCCATGTTCCTCTGGTCCTTGGATACCCCTGGCTGAAGGAACACAATCCCACGTTCGATTGGGTGACGGGCAAGGTAACGAGTTGGAGCCTTGATTGTCATGCTAACTGTCTCAAGACTGCCTGTCCCCATTCGGTTCCCAGTCAGGTGATTGAGGCTAAACCCCCAGATTTGTCCCTGGTTCCCGAGACATATCACGATTTGGGGGAAGTGTTCAGTAAGCAGAAGGCTCTGTCACTCCCTCCCCACCGACCATATGATTGTGCCATCAACCTGTTCCCTGGAGCTGTCTACCCCAAGGGAAGGTTATACAGTATCTCCCGACCTGAACGTGAGGCTTTGGAGACCTACATCAAGGAGTCCCTAGCTGCTGGTCTCGTTCGTCCCTCGTCATCACCCCTGGGGGCAGGATTCTTCTTTGTGGGTAAGAAGGATGGCTCTCTTCGACCGTGTATTGATTATCGGGGGTTGAATGACATCACGGTCAAGAACAAGTATCCCCTGCCCTTGATGAGCTCTGCCTTCGACTCCTTACAGGGTGCTACGGTGTTCACCAAACTAGACCTACGCAATGCGTATCACATGGTCCGGATCAGAGAGGGGGACGAGTGGTTGACGGGTTTCAATACACCGATGGGTCACTTCGAGTATCAGGTGATGCCGTTTGGACTGACCAATGCTCCAGCGGTATTCCAGAGTATGGTGAACGACGTCCTGAGAGATATGATCGGTCTCTTTGTGTTTGTTTACCTGGATGACATTCTGATCTTCTCGAAGGAACCTTCCGACCACGTCCAGCATGTCCGGCAGGTTCTGCAGCGATTGTTGGAGAATCGCCTGTTCGTGAAGGCCGAGAAGTGCGAGTTTCACGCCCACACGACATCCTTTCTCGGGTACATCATCTCCAGGGGAGAGATTAGGATGGACCAGGAGAAGGTTAGAGCGGTTCTGGAATGGGCCCAGCCCGGTACGAGATTGCAGCTCCAGAGATTTTTGGGGTTTGCGAATTTCTACCGCAGATTCATCCGGGATTACAGCCGTGTGGCCGCTCCGTTAACTGCCTTGACTTCCAGTATCAGGACCTTCAAGTGGAATCCGGAGGCGGATCGAGCGTTTCTGGATTTGAAGAGACGATTCACCAACGCACCGATTCTCTCTCAACCGGACACGGCCCGTCAGTTCGTCGTTGAAGTGGGACGCGTCTGATGTGGGAGTTGGCGCCATCCTGTCGCAGCGATGCTCCACGGACAGTAAACTCCATCCCTGCGCCTACTACTCTCGTCGCCTTTCGCCTGCGGAGAGGAACTACGATGTGGGCAACCGGGAGCTTCTCGCGGTGAAACTTGCCTTGGAGGAGTGGCGCCACTGGTTGGAGGGGGCGGAGCAACCGTTTATTGTCTGGACTGACCACAAGAATCTTGCTTACGTGCAATCGGCTAGACGTCTCAACTCCCGTCCAGGCCAGGTGGGCGTTGTTTTTCGGACGATTCAATTTTTCCCTGACGTTCCGACCTGGATCTAAGAACGGCAAGGCGGACGCCTTGTCCCGGATGTTCTCCAAGACGGAAGAGAGTGGGTCCAAGACCGAGACAATTCTCCCCCGGAACTGCGTCGTGGGAGCAGTTATGTGGAAGATTGAGGAGGAGGTGATGGCGGCCCTTCGGACGCAGCCCGGTCCCGGTAACGGTCCACCCGGTCGGTTGTTTGTGCCTGAGTCGGTTCGTCCTGCTGTCCTCAAATGGTCCCACGCCAGCAAGATGGCTTGTCACCCTGGCGTGGCTCGGACGATGGCGTTTCTTCGCAGACGTTTTTGGTGGCCTGCCATGGCCGAGGATACTCGGGGTTTTGTTGCTGCCTGTCCAGTGTGTGCGCAGAATAAGAGTACCAATCGGCCCAGCTCTGGACTACTTCACCCCCTTCCTATTCCCCGGCGACCATGGTCGCATCTGGCCCCTGGACTTTGTCACTGGGTTGCCCTCTTCTGAGGGGAACACGGTCGTTCTGACTATCGTGGACAGATTCAGCAAGTTCGCCCACTTTGTGCCAATTGCCAAGCTTCCCTCTGCCTCGGAGACGTCCGAGATCCTGGTTAGGGAGGTTTTCAGGGTCCACGGTTTGCCCAGTGATATCGTTTCCGACCGTGGCCCTCAGTTTACCTCTGCTGTCTGGAAGTCCTTCTGTTTGGCCATTGGAGCTACAGTCAGTCTCACATCTGGTTTTCACCCCCAATCTAATGGTCAGGCGGAGAGAGCCAACCAGAAGATGGAATCCACGCTACGCTGCCTTGTCTCTTCCAACCCCACCTCCTGGGTCTCTCAGTTGCCTTGGGTTGAGTATGCCCACAATACTCTCCCTACATCTGCCACTGGGATGTCTCCCTTCCAGTGCCTGTATGGCTACCAACCTCCCTTGTTCCCTTCTCAGGAGAAGGAGCTCTCAGTGCCCTCTGTTCAGGCCCATATTCGTCGTTGCCACCGGACCTGGCATCGGGCCAGAAAGGCACTCCTTAGAGTTTCGGACCGGTATCAGCTCCAGGCGAATCGTCGCCGGATCCCCGCTCCCACCTATACCATCGGAGATAGGGTCTGGTTGGCCACACGGGATCTTCCTTTACGGACTGAGTCTAGGAAGTTGTCACCGAAGTTCATTGGTCCGTTTGTGGTGGAGAAGGTGATCAATCCGGTGGCAGTTCGACTCAAACTACCGAGGACGCTCAGAGTCCATCCCACCTTTCAAGTCTCCTGCCTCAAGCCTGTTCTCCTCAGTCCTCTGTTGCCTCCTCCGCCTCCTCCTCCTCCTCCTCGGATGATCGGAGGTGGTCCTGCCTACACGGTGCGACGCATCATGGATTCCAGACGGCGGGGCCGGGGTTTCCAGTATCTCGTGGACTGGGAGGGGTATGGTCCTGAAGAGAGGAGTTGGATTCCGCGGCGACAGATCCTAGATGCTGACCTCATTCGTGACTTCTACCGCCTCCATCCTGGCGCTCCGGGGAGTCCACCCGGTGGCGTTCGTCGGAGGGGGGGTACTGTAACGATCCCTGCAGTCTGAGTCGGTTTCTGTCTGGGTACTAGTTTTTCTGCTCGGGATCTCCAGTTTCCCGAGGGTTCTGGAACGCTCCCTGCCTGGTTGCCGGGCAACGTTGCTAGGCGGGAGCTCTCTTGATTTCCGCACCTGCATCCCATCAGCAATCTGCACACCTGGTCCTGATCATCACCCTTCTTAGGCTCTGTCCTAACATCCATTCCCTGCCGGATCGTTAGCCATGAACAGTATGTTTATCAGCGGATCAGTCCTAGAGCTTAGAGCATTAGTTTTGTTGTTTTGCACCTTGTTTGCTTGTTGTATGCTTACCTCCGTTTTGTTCTCCCTACAGTCACTCGTCCGGAACCTTCACCCAACCTCTGCCTGATGGTCGGCGGCTGCCGAGCCATCATTGGACCAACCACTGCACCCTCTACAACTCATCCACGCCGCCCGCTCTGTTCCCTGGATTATTCAACATCACCCGTGGATCAGTTAAATAAACACTCACCTTTGACACCACTTACCTTGTCCTGGTCTGCTTCTGGGTTCTGGCTTAGTAAACCGTGACAGGAACGAATTGCAAAAATCTCTGAAGCTGGAGACTCTTATCTCCCTCAATAACTTTAAGCATCAGTTGTCAGAGCACCTTACCGATCACTGCACCTGTACACAGCCCATCTGAAATTAGCCCACCCAACTACCTCATCCCTATATTGTTATTTATTTTGCTCTTTTGCACCCCAGTATCTCTATTTGCACATAATCTCCTGCACAACTAGCATTCCAGTGTTAATACTATTGTAATTATTTTGCACTATAGCCTATTTATTGCCTTACCTCCATAACTTGCTACATTTGCACACACTGTATATATATTTTCTGTTGTATTTTTGATTTTATGTTTTTTACCCCATATGTAACTCTGTGTTGTTTTTATTGCACTGCTTTGCTTTATCTTGGCCAGGTCGCAGTTGTAAATGAGAACCTGTTCTCAACTGGCTTACCTGGTTAAATAAAGGTGAAATAAAAAAATAAAAAATAAAAAAAGTAATACTGCAAGAAATGAACTTTTTATCCTGAATACAAAGCGTTATGTTTGGGGCAAATCCAACACAACACATCACTGAGTACCACTGTTCATATTTTCAAGCATGGTGGGGGCTGCATCCTCATATATGAACAAGAGTATATGGTACGAGATGGTAATCAAACGTTTTATAGTGTTCTTGTTGTCTGAATTAGGATCAAGCACCAAAACAGGACACTGTATTCTACTTTGTTACTGGAATTGTAAAAGTGTTCCATGTTGTATATTGACTGTTCAAATGTTTTGCTACTGTCTGTATAGCCATATGTTTGAATCTACATCACATTTAATATTTTCCCTATTAAATACATTTCCCAATGTAATGATGTACTGTATAAACTATGAAAAAACCAAACACTCCACTAGTTACTATTATTTCATATATATTTAGGGAGGTTAACAATCACATGCAAAGAGTTGAGATGTTGGTGGTAGAGATATAGAGTTATAGAGTTTGAAAAAGGTTACGTTTTTGCTGTGAGCCATTGGGGTAACCGAGGTAACCACGTGTTGTTTTCCACCAAGGTGGGTGGGGACACGACATTCTATCTAATACCAATTGGGAGTATTGTTGCTTGAAAGAACGTTTAAAGATTAACTATGCAGAAATCGCTTCACCATTTCCTGGTTGATAAAATATTTTGCCTAATTTCAGTTTATGACAAAACAAGCAGTCATTGTGTATAAAATCATTGTACCATCTAAACCGCTGGGAAACATTTTGTATAACACAAAATATTGTATTTTACCTGCTTGAAGCTGGTGTACAAAACTAAAAGTAAAAAGGGCAAAAATGAAACTTAAGAACGGGAAGCATAGAAATAGCGCACATAGAACAGATCTACCGCTTATGAGACTTGCTTTCAAATAGAATGAAAGATCTATAACTCAATTTCTATGTGAATTTGGTCATGTCGCCCAAGAAGTTATATATAGTTTTAAAAGTACTTTTCAAACCGTTGGATTAAAATTAATATTATTCAAACATTTTGGGATCAAATGTTTATAAATAGCCTGAAAAAGAATACTGTGGTGCTCTGTGAAGGGTTTCCTTTTAAATAACTATCGAAACAGTATAATGTTTTTTTCTGATTGGAAAATGTATTTTTCATTAACTAAAACCCTCAAAATTGTTATTGGCAATAGCTTATCATACAACACACTGTAGGCCTCACATGATGGTGATGTTAGCCCTAGAGTGTATTCTCTACCAGGACGTCTCCAGGCCCTTACCGACGTCCGCATATTGACTATCCCTCAAAGAAAGTGTTACCTAAGTACAGAAGTTATTGGTTTATCTTAGCCGAGAACACGCTGTAGGCCTGAGATGACATTTATGATTGGTGCTTCAACTTAAAATACATACATGTATCTCAACAGTGGAATTTGTTATCTAATGACAAAGTAATCTCACCATTCATTACATTATGGCAACAAATATATTATAGTTTGTTACTATTGCTTGAACACTTTTCTGGAATCAAGGTTCACTTTTGCAAAACAGTTGATGCAGCCCACTAAACTGATGTGTGTTTGTCAAAGACAACACATTTATTTTGCAAAATGCACTAACACCATCAGAACTTACAAAACCTGTCTCAAATGTATATAACTATCAGAACAGTACCATTTGTCATCTAATGAGAATATTTATTTTGCTATATTAACTAACACCCCCTGAAAACTTAGATACAGTGCCTTCAGGAAGCATTCACACCCCTTTACTTTTTCAACATTTTATTGTTACAGCCTGAAATGTAAATAAATTCAATTGAGATTTTGTGTCACTGATCTACACAAAATACCCCATAAAGTCCAATTGGATTCTTGCTTATAGAACATTTTAGAAATTAATAAATAAGGTCATCTTACCATTAGTCACATCATTGCTCAAGAAACACTAACTAAAAACATCCTCGTCGATCACATGCAAAGAGTTGACATGTTGGTGGTAGAGATATAGCGTTATGAGAATAATCGATATTATGGACCGTGAACAAAATATTTTGTTAAGTTTCACATTCTTTACATAGTAGATGTTTGCTTTATGTGTATAGAGTTGTGTCTAATCTTTTGTGTAGTTTGTAGAAAAACTTTCAGCATTTGCTGTTAGTGTGTGAACAATGACAAATGACAAACTATTGTATAGAGGATATCATGATTGTTTTTTTGTTTTTTTTTTATAATATGTTTATTATTTTCCAATAAAAATAAAGTAAAAGAGACAGCAATACAAACAATGACATTCATTGTACTGTTGGATGGGATGGCCAGTTTAGAGGACAAAACAAAAGTTAACTCACACATACACAAAATAAAACAAAATCCTATTAGGTGGTACGTGTATAAGAAGACAGCATATAGTCATTACAAGCAGTGTAGTTCAGCCAAAAATAAATATTGAGTGGAGTACAGCACAGAGTAGCAGCAGATCGTCAGCCCAGTTATGAAGCGGGACTAGACCATTTATCCAGTATCGGCTGCCATATTTTGTAAAACAATGGACTTCTATTGGAGGTGTTGTATCGAATCTTTTCCATATGGATTACATTCCCTAAATCCCGTAACCACATTTCAAAGGTAGGTACAGTCTCCAATTTCCAAAATTGCAATATGAGCCTTTTGGCTAATAGAGTACAAAGAGAGACAGCTTTCCCCTCCTGGTTATTCCCATCAACTGTACCAAACAGAGCGATCAATGGGTCTGGGGCTAGAACTCTATCAAAGGCCTTAGATAAGTAATCAAAAATGAGAGCCCAGTAAGCCTGTAATTTAGGGCATGTCCAGAATAAGTGGGACAACGTCCCCTCCTCCTGCTTGCACCTCTCACACAGTGGTGAGGTGTCCGGGAATATTTTATGCAGTTTTACTTTTGAGTAGTGTAACCTGTGTATCACCTTAAACTGTACAAGGTTGTGTCTGGCATTCACTGAACTGTGGTTTATATTCCTGAGAGCTTCTGTCCAGTCCTCATTTGAGATTTCTGAACCAAGTTCTTGTTCCCAAGCCCTTTTAATGGTGTCTGTGGATACCTCTATGTGGGCCTGTAGCACATCATACAGTCTGGAGACCGACCCTTTTGAATGGGGTTTGACAAGGATCAAGCTATCTAATGTAGGACTATTTGGCTTCATGCCATACTGTGGGATGTGTGTCCTTAAGAAATTCCTGATTTGGAGGTATCTGAAAAAATGTGTTGTTGGCATGTTGAACTTTGCCTGTAGTTGTTGAAATGAAGCTAACTGACCATCTATGTATAGATTACCAATTGTTGTGAGCCCCTTCTCCCTCCACTGTGAAAACACCACATCATCCATTGCAGGGTGGAAAGCATGATTCCGGCTAATCGGGCTGTCTATGTACACAGTGGGTATGTTAAGAAAATCCCTAATCTGTTTCCAGATCCTAAGAGTATGACAAATGACTGGATTGGAGTCATAAGTGGCTTTTTTCACATATGATGGGCTATTAACAAGTGCAGGGAGTGAGGAACGTTGACAGGAGGCCTGCTCAATCAAAAGCCATGAAGGCATATCCTTCCGTCTCATCTCAGGTAAACTTTCCCTCCAGAAAGACACAATGTTCAGATTAGCAGCCCAATAATACAGTTTGAAGTGAGGAAGGCCAAAGCCCCCCTCTATCTTGTACTTGCATAAATGCTTCTTTGCAATTCTGGCTGCCTTGTTATCCCATAAAAATGGAGTTACTATTGAATCCAGTTTCTTAAAATAGCTTTGTGGTATGAAATTGGGTAGACATTGGAAGAGGTAAAGAAACCTGGGTAGGACAACCATTTTAATAGCGTTTATACGACCAACCAAGGAAATAGGCAGAGTTTTCCAGAAATCTATATTTTGTTTAAGCTGATATATTTTCATGTCCCAATTCACTTTCAATAGCTGGTCAAGGTCTCTTGTCACTACAATGCCAAGGCTTGTGAACTTGTCCCTCACTGTTCTAAGCGGGGTAGATTGCAGAAATTGCATATCCACAGGCCGTGATATTGGCATCATCTCACTTTTTTGCCAGTTTATCTTGTAGCCAGAGAAGGAGCCGAATGTGTTTATCAAGTTAAGTAATGGTGGAATAGACGTTTTAGGCTTGGACAAAAACAAAAGAACATCGTCTGCATATAGGGAAATTTTGTGCTGTGTGTCTTTTATTTTAACAGAAGCTATATCGGCACATGCCCGAATGCGCGTAGCAAGGGGTTCCATGGCTATAGCGAAGAGAGCAGGCGAAATAGGGCACCCCTGTCGGCACCCCTTGAACAGGCGGAATGACTGCGACATTTCCTGATTGGTCACCACGGACGCCATTGGGTGTGCATAAATAATTCTTATCCAATTAATAAATTCCTTTCCAAATCCGAAATGCTCCAGAACCGACATCATATACTTCCACTCAATCCGATCAAACGCCTTCTCTGCATCAAGAGCTATTACCACTGCCTCAACTTTATGATCATGATACATTACGTTGAAAAGGCGTCTCAAATTGTAGTATATATGTCGGCCCGGGATAAAACCTGTCTGGTCAGGGTGTATGATGTCGGAAATATATTTTTTCAATCGGTTTGCCAATATCTTTGTCAACACCTTGTTTTCTATGGGGAGTAACGACACGGGGCGATACGACGACATCTCCATGGAATCTCTATCTTTTTTCAAGATCAGGGCTATTGTAGCCTCATACAGTGTTTGCGGGAGTTTGGTATTTTCTTTGGATTGTTGAAACATTCGCAGCATAAGTGGAGATAGACTAGCGCAGTACTTCTTATAGAATTCTATTACATATCCATCGGGCCCAGGGGCCTTGCTGTTTGGAAATTGTGCTATCGCTGTGTTAATTTCATCTAAGGTTATCCCTGCATCGAGTGCGGCAGCTGCCCCCTGTCTAGTTTAGGAAGTTCACAATCAGCGAGAAAGCGTTCCATAGTTTGTGGATCAGTAGCATCGCATTTTGATTGGTATAGCTCTGAGTAAAACTGTGCAAAGCATTTATTAATGTCCTGCGGATCTGTTACTATTTTACCCTTCTTGTCTTTTATTTTGTGAATAGCTCTAGATGCTTGTACATGCCTTAGCTGTCTTGCTAATAATTTGTGGTTTGTCCCCCAGTTCAAAATAACTTTGTTGCGTTCTAGCAAGTAAAGAGCCCACCCGTTTCGAAAGGATGGTATTGTATTCATACTTTAACTTTGTGATCTTCTCAAGGACTGTATACGAGGAATTTGTCCTAAAAACGTTCTCCTGTTCCCCTAACTCTCTTTCAATTTCTCTCAGCCTAGTATTGGCACGTTTCTTCCTCTCTGATGTATAAGAAATAATGTAACCTCTAATCACAGCCTTTAGAGATTCCCAAAGGGTGGAGTCGTCAACATCCCCCGTGTCGTTAGTACTGAGGAAAAAGGCAATCTGCTCCTCCAAATACTGACAAAAAGCCTCATCTTTCAACAGGTATGCGTCTAAGCGCCACGGTCGCCGACCTGTCGACATATTGTCGAGTTTCAGCACCATGGACAGAGGAGAGTGGTCCGTAATTAGAATGGGGTGATAGGTAACCGACTCAGCTGCTGAGATTAGTTTGGAGTCCAACAAAAAATAGTCAATTCTGGAATATGATTTATGAACTGATGAGAAGAAAGAATAATCCCTGTCTGTTGGGTGCGTCAGTCTCCAAATATCGACAATGTTAAGGTTTGTCATCAATGTATTTAGACAGACACTGGCATTTGATTGTTGAAGTGACCTTGATAGCTGTTTATCTAAAAGAGGGTCTAACGTACAGTTAGTCACCTCCAACAATAACACTTGTATCCGAGATATTTGGTATGGCCTTAAATACCCTTTGAAAAAATACTGGATCATCGAAGTTGGGTCCATATAAATTGACCAAGGTTATTGGTTTTGAATTCAGTGTACCAGCCACAATAATATACCGACCATTAGGATCTGAAATCGAGGTTGAGTAAACAAAAGGAATGTTTTTCCTTATCAGGATTGCTACCCCTCTCGCTTTTGCATCAAAGTTAGACTGGTATATCTGACCGATCCAGCCGACTCGTAGCTTGGCCTGCGCGGGGCGTTTAATATGAGTTTCTTGAAGAAGCACTATGTCAGCACCCAAATCATGATTGTTTTGAGTGCATGTGCAAAACCAATTGAAAAAAACCTAAAACAAGCGTACACATTCTTTTTTCAGGGGGTGAAATACCCCCAAGGGGGTTCATGACAGAGATTATTGACATGGCTGTGATGTAAACTGGTTTGTGTTTTGACTGTGAGAGGTGTGGCAGGACGGGGCAGGTATCTGCAGAGAGAGTATAAGACAGGGATGTAGATGACAGAGAGACACTCCACTACTCTACTACTGAGGTCCAGAAGACATCAGCAGACAACCAGCATCAACCAGAATCTTCCAACTCAGAGGTAAGTTTGCTTTCACTGAGCCACTTCTTTTCTCAAATGTGAAAGCTGTATACAGCTGGACACTACTCGTTCCATCCCTGTCACAGCAGACTGTGCATTTTTGTTAACCTGGTGTGCTCTCTGTGCTCTGGCAGAGAAAGAGGACCCTGTGTGTGTTTTGACCTGTTGTGCTATCTGTGCTTTAATAAAGGATGAAGATCCAGATTGTGATACTGCTGTTCGCTCTTGTGAGTGTCCTGTCAGCAGCAAGTACACTCAATGAAGCTGTCCCCAGGGAAGGTACGTCTAGTGTGTGTGTGTGTGCGTGTGCGTATGTGTGTGAAAAAAGTACCAAATCCGGGTTCAAATACTATTTATTGTTATTTCTATTAATTTCAAATACATTTCGAAGCAAGTATTTGGAAAAATGTTCTTTAAAAATACAAGTAGGGTGAATATTGGAATTTAGTTGGAAATACAATTGGAAAGTTTTGGCATGTATTTTAAAATATTATATTGTATTGTACTGTCATAGCACCTAATCATGCCCTAAGTCAAATTGGCACTCCTTACCTCTCAACTACAATATCTAATGTTGAGTGTTCTGATGTAAAATGCTGCTGTGCATTATTCCGTTTTTGCAGCTGGATGAGATCAAAGACTTTACCAGTAATGTCATGTGATTAGACTTGGTGAAAAGTGAAAACAACTTTTTGTAAAGTGAACAATAATTATACTACTTTACGTGTGTAAGTGTTTGAGTGGTCTGGTTATTATTTGAAATGATTTGCTAAAATGGAAAATGTCTCTTCCTCAGTGGCTGAAGATGAAGAATTTATTTCTACGCTTTCTAAATTGTTTAACCTGTTTGGGTGAGAAGCGACCAGCATGGGGCCGTCGGAGATCCTCTCCAGTCTCCTTATGGAATTAACCATCAGCTAACTGTGACATCATCAATAAGACTACTATATCAGTCAATCAATCAAACAATCACTGATTAACAAAAAATTAAACAAAATTATATTACAAAAGCCTGTCCTTCAAATACTGAGTAGCACTAGTTTAGTGTTTCTGAAAGAAGTGTACATTTTATGCATAAACATACTTTGTCTTGAAACATGATTGATTGGTTACTGGATAAATGAAGTGAATAAATGGTGTAATTCTATATGGCTGACGTGTAGTATTTTGATTGCCCAATAAACTACTTTCAAGCCTCATACATGTTTAGCACTGTTTTAAATTCATCATACATGTTTAGTGCAGTTGTTTCTTGTTTTGTGTTGCAATTATATTCATTTCTCTATTGCTCTACCACTTTTGTCAAAAAACTATATGTAGACCCACTAAACTGAAGTGTGTTTGACAAAACTACACCGTCCTAACTTAATACCTGTCACAAAACTAAATAGCTCTATCAAAACAGTATCATTTGTCATGGGATAGGAAGGTTTTCTTACCATTCATTAGAACTCAACAAATACTATAATTAAGCAATAAGGTATGTGTGGGTGTGGTATATGGCCAATATACCACGGTTAAGGCATTCCCCTAGACCACGCCCACCTTTGTGGAAAACAATCCATCTTCCCCATTGACCCCCATTGATAAAGAGCTAATTTCCTTGTTGATTTTTTTGTCATGCAGAAATAAAAAACCATGCAGAAAAGTTTCTTTATTTTACAATGTACGTCAAACCAGGTCAAACATCCCAATCAACATTTTGCAATGCTCCCACAAAAGGAAATAGATATGTGAAGAGAGCGCTGTGGCTTCAGGATAAGTCTAATTAACATAATTCAAAAATCCCCATAAAAATCTGTCTGTTTAAGCTAGAGTATCACGTTTCAGGAGAAGCCCCAGATGCAGACATTGTCGAAGTAACAAAAGTTTATTACAAAAACAGGGGGCAGGCAAACAACAGGTCAAGGGCAGGCAGAAGTCAGTAACCCAGATCAGAGTCCAAAAGGTACAGAACGGTAGAGAACGGCGTCAGAGCAGGCAGAATGGTCAATACTGGGAAAACTAGAAAACAGGAACTTGAGAAAGACAGGCGCAAGGGGAAAACCGCTTGTAGTTTTGACGAAACAAAACAAACTGGCAACAGACAAACAGAGAACACAGGTATAAATACACTGGGGATAATGGGGAAGATGGGCGACACCTGGAGGGGGGTAGAGACAATCACAAAGACAGGTGAAACAGATCAGGGTGTGACATAGAGATATGTGGGTTTTTGCATTGGTTGCTTCTCAATCCACCGCATCTGCCGATATCTGCGGTGGAAGGTGGCAGAGCTAGAGCGGTGTTTGTCAGACCATGAGACATCCCGAAAATTGGTCTTCTCACAAAAATGTCTGTAGCGTCCGGTTTGGCCTACAAACTATTATCACCACTCTATTGAAAGCTGAGACTCTGTTTGGCACTAGGATGCTCACAAGCCTCACAAGGCTCACCTGAAGTTGGTACAGTCTCTTCTTCCTACTTCTGTCTACACTAATCTGACCCCTCTGTCTAAAGCTCAGACTCTCATGAACAGGATGTTTTTTTCTGTTTTGCCCTAGTTCGCCTAAAAGCCTCAAAATAAAAACTAAATAATGGAAGTGTACAGTGCATTCGGAAAGTATTCAGACCCCTTGACGTTTTCCACATTTTGTTACGTTAGAGCCTTATTCTAAAATTGATTAAAAAAAATTTATCCCCTCATCAATCTACACACAATACCCCATAATGACAAAGCAATAACACGTTTTTAGAAATTCTTGCAAATGTACAAAAAATAAAAAACGTAAATACCAAATTTACATAAGTATTCAGACCCTTTACTCAGTACTTAGGGTTGTTGTCCTATTGGAAGTTGAACCTTCAGCCCAGTCTAAGGTCCTGAGCGTTCTGGAGCAGGATTTCATCAAGGATCTCTCTGTACTTTGCTCCGTTCATCTTTCCCTCCATCCTGACTAGTCTCCATGTCCCTGCCGCTGAAAAACATCCCCACAGCATGATGCTGCCACCACCATGCTTCACCGTAGGGATGGTGCCAGATTTCTTCCAGATGTGACGCTTGGCATTCAGGCCAAAGAGTTCAATCTTGGTTTCATCAGACCAGAGAATCTTGTTTCTCATGGTCTGAGAGTCCTTTAGGAGCCTTTTGGAAACTCCAAGTGGGCTGTCATGTGCCTTTTACTGAGGAGTGGCTTCCTTCTGGCCACTCTACCTTAAAGGCCTGATTGGAAACATCTCAAGGATGATCACTCATGCTGCCAAACATGCCCTCGTAAAACTGACTATCCTACCGATCCTTGACTCCGTGCCTTTTGGGGGGTACTGTCACGCCCTGGCTCTGGGGACGCTTGTATGTTGAGCCAGGGTGTGAGTGTTCTTTGTGTTTTGTGTTTCTAGGGTGTTCTAGTTATTGTGTTTCTATGTTGGCCAGAGTGGTTCTCAATCAGAGGCAACGAGTGTCAGCTGTTGCTGGTTGTCTCTGATTGGGAACCATATTTAAACAGTCTGTTTTTCCACAGTATTTGTGGGATCTTGTTCCAATGTGGTTTGTGTTAGACCGAGGACGGCACGTTGTTGTTTTGTTTGTTTAATCATTAAATAAAAAGTATGTTCGCCTTCAACGCTGCGCATTGGTCCTCTGTTCCCGACGATCGTGACAATAGCACACATAGAACAGATCTACCGCTTCTGAAACTTGTTTTCAATTAAAATAAAATACCTATAACTCACATTTCTATGTGAATTTGGTTATGTCGCCCCAAAAGTTATTTATTCTAGTTTTAAAAGTACTTTTCAAACCGTTAGATTAAAATTCATATTTATCAAACATTTTGGGTCAAATGTTTATAATAGACTGACAAATAATACTATGGTGATTGGTGAAGGGTTTCCTTGTCCGTTACCCATTATTACATATATGTCCTTTTAAATAACTATAAAAACAGTATAATTAGAAAATGTATTTAAATTAACTAAAACCCTCAAAATTGTTATCGGCAATAGCTTAGCATAGAACACACTGTAGGCCTCACATGACGGTGATGTTAGCCCTAGAGTGTATTCTCTACCAGGACGTCTCCAGGCCCTTACCGACGTCCGCATATTGACTATCCCTTCAAGAAAGTGTTACCTAAGTACAGACGTTATTGGTTTATCTTGGCCGAGAACACGCTGTAGGCCTGAGATGACATTTATGATTGGTGCTTCAACTTAAAATACATACATGTATCTCAACAGTTGAATTTGTTATCTAATGACAAAGTAGTCTCACCATTCATTACATTATGGCAACAAATATATTATAGTTTGTTACTATTGCTTGAACACTTTTCTGGAATCAGGGTTCACCTTTGCAAAAGCGTTGAGCCCAATAAAGTGAAGTGCGTTTGCCAAAAACAACACATTTATTTTGCAAAATGAACTAACAACATCAAAACTTACAATACCTGTCACAACATTAAATAACTATCAAAACAGTACCATTTGTCAACCAATGAGAAGATTTATTTTGCAATATTAACTAACACAACCTGAAAACTTAGATACAGTAACTTCCAGAAGTATTCACACCCCCTTTTCTTTTTCCACATTTTGATGTTACAACCTGAATTTTAAATTAATTACATTGAGATGTTGTGTCACTGATCTACACACAATACCCCATAATTGTCACGACTTCCGCCGAGGCTGCCTCCCCTCCTTGTTCGGGCAGGTTTCGGCGTTCGTCAGTCACCGGCTTACTAGCTACTGCCGATCCCATTCTCATCACTCCACTTGTCATGTCATGTCTTGTCAATCACACACACCTGGTGCTCATTTCCCCTAATTAGTATGTGTATAAGTGTTCCCTCTGTTCCCCTTGTCTTTGTGAGTGATTGTTTCATTGTGAGAGCGAATAGCTCGGTTGAGCCACTCCTCCATTTGTTTTGCCAAGGTGGAATATTTCCCTTGTGATAGTTTCGTATTGACGCTGGGTGCGTTTTATTTATGTAAACGGAATAAACTCTTTACTTCTGTGTTTTACCTCCTGCGCCTGACTCCTTCATTCACACCTCATCACAAACATGTCCAAGTGGAATTTTTGTTTGTGGAACATTTGAGAAATTAAGAAAAAATGTTTAGCTGAAATGTCTTGAGTCAATAAGTATTCACTCCCTTTGAGAAGGCAAGCTTAAATAAGTTCAGGAGTAAAAATGTGCTTAGCAAATTGCATAATAAGTTGTATGGACTCATTCCATGTTCAATAATAGTGGTTAATATAATTTTTGAAAGACTACCCCATCTCTGTACCCCACGCATCCATAAGGTCCCTCAATCGAGTAGTGAATTTCAAACACAGATTCAACCACAAAAACCAATGAGTTTTTTCAATGCCTTGCAAAAAAGGGCACCGATTGGTAGATGTGTAAAAAGAAAAATTGCAGGTGCTGAATATCCCTTTGAGCATGGTGAAGTTATTAATTACACTTTGGATGGTGTATCAATACACCCAGTCACTACAAAGATACAGGCGTCCTTCCTTATTCAGTTGCCGAAGAGGAAGGACACCGCTCAGTGATTTCACCATGAGGCTAATGGTGATTTTAAAACACTTAAAGAGTTTATTGGCTGTGATATGATAAAACTGAGGATGGATCAACCACATTGTAGTTACTCCACAATACTAACCTAAATCACATTTTATTTGCCACATGCCCCCGAATACAACAGGTGTAGACATTACCGTGAAATGCTTACTTACAGCCCTTAACCAACAATGCATACATTTTTTAATAAAAAAATGTTGAGAAAAAAAAGAGCTGAAGTAAAATAAAATAACAGTAGGGAGGCTATATACAGGGGGGTACCGGTGCAGAGTCAATGTGTGGGGGCAATGGCTAGTTGAGGTAGTTGAGGTAATATGTACATGTGGGTAGAGTTAAAGTGACTATGCATAAATAATTAACAGAGTAGCAGCAGCATAAAAAGATGGGGTTGGGGTGGGGGGGGCAGTGCAAATAGTCTGGGTAGCCATGATTAGCTGTTCAGGAGTCTTATAGCTTGGGGGTGGAAGCTGTAGCGGTAGCAGAGAGAACAGTCTATGACTAGGGTGGCTGGAGTCTTTGACAATTTTGAGGGCCTTCCTCTGACACCCCCTGATATAGAGGTCCTGGTTGGTAGGAAGCTTGGCCCCAGTGATGTACTGGGCCGTACCCACGACCCTCTGTAGTGCCTTGCGGTTGGAGGCCAAGCAGTTGCCATACCATGCGGTGATGCAACCAGTCAGGATGCTCTCGATGGTGCAGCTGTATAACTTTTTGAGGATCTGAGGACCCATGCCAAATCTTTTCAGTCTCCTGAGGGGGAATAGGCTTTGTCGTGCCCTCTTCACGACTGTCTTAGTGTGTTTGGACCATGATAGTTCGTTGGTGATGTGGACACCAAGGAACTTGAAGCTCTCAACCTGTTCCACTACAGCCCCGTCGATGAGAATGGGGGGCGTGCTCAGTCCTCTTTTTTTTCCTATAGTCCACAATCATCTCCTTTGTCTTGGTCACGTTGAGGGAGAGGTTGTTATCCTGGCACCACACGGCCAGGTCTCTGACCTCCTCCTTACAGGCTGTTTCATCGTTGTCGGTGATCAGGCCTACCACTGTTGTGTTGTCGGCAAACTTAATGATGGTGTTGGAGTCGTGCCTGGCCATGCAGTCATGGGTGAACAGGGAGTACAGGAGGGGACTGAGCACGCACCCCTGAGGGGCCCCCTTGGCAGATGTGTTGTTACCTACCCTTACCACCTGTGGGCGGCCTGTCAGGAAGTCCAGGATCCAGTTGCAAAGGGAGGTGTTTAGTACCAGGACCCTTAGCTTAGCGATGAGCTTTGAGGGCACTATGGTGTTGAACGCTGAGCTGTAGTCAATGAATAGCATTCTCATGTAGGTGTTCCTCTTGTCCAGGTGGGAAAGGGCATCATCTGTCCAAAAATGATGCAGAAAAATTAATCCATGCATTTGTTACTTCTAGATTAGACTACTGCAATGCTCTATTTTCCGGCTACCCGGATAAAGCACTAAATAAACTTCAGTTAGTGCTAAATACGGCTGCTAGAATCCTGACTAGAACCAAGAAATTTGATCATATTACTCCAGTGCTAGCTTCCCTACACTGGCTTCCTGTTAAGGCAAGGGCTGATTTCAAGGTTTTACTGTTAACCTATAAAGCGTTACATGGGCTTGCTCCTACCTATCTTTCCGAGTTGGTCCTGCCGTACATACCAATACGTACGCTACGGTCACAAGACGCAGGCCTCCTAATTGTCCCTAGAATTTCTAAGCAAACAGCGGGAGGCAGGGCTTTCTCCTATAGATCTCCATTTTTATGGAACAGTCTGCCTACCCATGTGAGAGACGCAGACTCGGTCTCAACCTTTAAGTCTTTACTGAAGACTTATCTCTTCAGTAGGTCATATGATTGAGTGTAGTCTGGCCCAGGAGTGTGAAGGTGAACGGAAAGGCTGGAGCAACGAACAGCCCTTGCTGTCTCTGCCGGGCCGGTTCCCCTCTCCACTGGGGTTCTCTGCCTCTAACCCTGTTGCAGGGGCTGAGTCACTGGCTTGCTGGTGCTCTTTCATGCCGTCCCTGGGAGGGGTGCGTCACTTGAGTGGGTTGAGTTACTGACGTGATCTTCCTGTCTGGGTTGGCGCCCCCCCTTGGTTTGTGCTGTGGTGGAGACCTCTGTGGGCTATACTCGGCCTTGTCTCAGGATTGTAAGTTGGTGGTTGGGGATATCCCTCTAGTGGTGCGGGGGCTGTGCTTTGGCGGAGTGGGTGGGGTTATATCCTTCCTGTTTGGCCCTGTCCGGGGTTTCTTCGGATGGGGCCACAGTGTCTCCGGACCGCTCCTGTCTCAGCCTCCAGTATTTATGCTGCAGTAGTTTATGTGTCGGGGGGCTGGGGTTAGTTGGTTATACCTGGAGTACTTCTCCTGTCTTATCCAGTGTCCTGTGTGAATTTAAGTATGCTCTCTCTAATTCTCTCGTTCTCTCTTTCTCTCTGAGAACCTGAGCCCTAGGACCATACGTCAGGACTACCGGGCATGATGACACCTTGCTGTCCCCAGTCCGCCTGGCCTTGCTGCTATTCCAGTTTCAACTGTTCTGCCTGCGGCTACGAAACCCCTACCTGTCCCAGACCTGCTGTTTTCAACTCTAAATGATCGGCTATGAAAAGCCAACTGAGAGACCTGAGCCCTAGGACCATACGTCGGGACTACCGGCCGTGGTGACTCCTTGCTGTCCCCAGTCCGCCTGGCCTTGCTGCTATTCCAGTTTAAACTGTTCTGCCTGCGGTTATGGAACCCCTACCTGTCCCAGACCTGCTGTTTTAAACTCTAATGATCGGCTATGAAAAGCCAACTGAGATTTATTCCTGATTATTATTTGACCATGCTTGTCACTTATGAACATTTTTGAACATCTTGGCATGGTTCTGTTATAATCTCCACCCGGCACAGCCAGAAGAGGACTGGCCACCCCTCATAGCCTGGTTCCTCTCTAGGTTTCTTCCTAGGTTTTGCCTTTCTAGGGAGTTTTTCCTAGCCACCGTGCTTCTACACCTGCATTACTAGCTGTTTGGGGTTTTAGGCTGGGTTTCTGTACAGCACTTCGAGATATTAGCTGATGTAAGAAGGGCTATATAAAATAAAATTGATTGATTGATTGATTGATCATCTGTGGATCTGTTGAGGCGGTATGCAAATTGGAGTGGGTCTAGGGTTTCTGGAATAATGGTGTTGATGTGAGCCATGACCAGCCTTTCAAAGCACTTCATGGCTACAGACGTCAGTGCTACGGGTCCGTAGTCATTTAGGCAGGTTATCTTAGTGTCCTTGGGCACGGGGACTATGGTGGTCTGCTTGAAACATGTTGGTATTACAGACTCAGTCAGGGACATGTGAAAATATCAGTGAAGACACTTGCCAGTTGGTCAGCACATGCTCGGAGTACACGTCCTGGTAATCCGTCTTGTGAATGTTGACCTGCTTAAAAGTCTTACTCACATCGGCTACGGAGAGCGGGATCACATAGTCATCCGGAACAGCTAGTGCTCTCATGCATGCTTCAGTGTTGCTTGCCTCGAAGCGAGCATAGAAGTAATTTAGCTCGTCTGGTATGCTTGTGTCACTGGGCAGCTCGCGGCTGTGCTTCCCTTTGTAGTCTGTAATAGTTTTCAAGCCCTGCCACATCCGACGAGCGTTAGAGCCGGTGTAGTACGATTCAATCTTAGTCCTGTATTGACTCTTTGCCTGTTTGATGGTTCGTCGGAGGGCATAGTGGGATTTCTTATAAGCGTCCGGGTTAGAGTCCCGCTCCTTGAAAGCGGCAGCTCTACCCTTTAGCTCAGTGCGAATGTTGTCTGTAATCCATGGCTTCTGGTTGGGGTATGTACGTACGGTCACGGTGGGGACGACATCATCGATGCACTTATTGATGAAGCCAGTGACTGATGTGGTGTACTCCTCAATGCTATCTGAAGAATCCCGGAACATGTTCCAGTCTCTCCTAGCAAAACAGTCCTGTAGCTTAGCATCTGCGTCATCTTACCACTTTTTTATTAACCGAGTCACTGGTGCTTCCTGCTTTAGTTTTTGCTTATAAGCAGGAATCAAGAGGATAGAGTTATGGTCAGATTTGCAAAATGGAGGGCGAGGGAGAGCTTTGTATGGGTCTCTGTGTGTGGAGTAAAGGTGGTCTAGTTTTTTTTCCTCTGGTTGCACATTTAACATGCTGGTAGAAATTAGGTAGAACGGATTTAAGTTTCCCTGCATTAAAGTCCCCGGCCACTAGGAACGCTGCCTTTGGATGAGCGTTTTCCTGTTTACTTATGGCCTTATACAGCTCATTGAGTGCAATCTTAATGCCAGCGTTGGTTTGTGGTGGTAAATAGACAGCTATGAAAAATATAGATGAAAACTCTCTTGGTAAATAGTGTGGTCTACAGCTTATCATAAAATACTCTACCTCAGGCGAGCAAAACCTTGAGACTTCCTTAGTATTTGATTTTGTGCACCAGCTGTTGTTTACAAATATACACAGACCGCAACCCCTTGTCTTACCGGAGTCAGCCGTTCTCTCCTGCCGATGTAGCGTATATCCCGTCAGCTGTATGTTGTCCATGTCGTCGTTCAGCCAAGATATTACAGTTTTTAATGTTCCATTGGTAAGATAACCGTAATCTTAGGTCATCTAATTTATTTTCAAATGGTTGAACATTGGCTAAGAGGATTGATGGAAGAGGCAGTTTACTCGCTCGCCGTCGGATCCTTACAAGGCACCCCGTCCACGATATCTCAGTCTCTTTCTCCTGCGAATGACGGGGATTTGGGCCTTGTCGGGTGTGTGTAGGATATCCTTCACGTCTGACTCGTTGAAGAAAAAATCTTCGTCCAATACGAGGTGAGTAATCGCTGTCCTGATATCTAGAAGCAATTTTTGGTTATAAGAGACGATGGCAGAAACATTATGTACAGAATAAATTACAAATAACGCGAAAAAAACTCACATAATAGTAGAATTGGTTAGAGGGCTGTAAAACGGCAGCCATCTTCTCCGACGCCATCTCTGTCCATTGTCCGCCATCTCCGTCCATTTGAGGAATACAAATATTCCAAAACATGCATCCTGTGTGCAACAAAGCAGTTAAGTAATACTGCAAGAAATGAACTTTTTATCCTGAATACAAAGCGTTATGTTTGGGGCAAATCCAACACAACACATCACTGAGTACCACTGTTCATATTTTCAAGCATGGTGGGGGCTGCATCCTCATATATGAACAAGAGTAAATGGTACGAGATGGTAATCAAACGTTTTATAGTGTTCTTGTTGTCTGAATTAGGATCAAGCACCAAAACAGGACACTGTTTTCTACTTTGTTACTGGAATTGTAAAAGTGTTCCATGTTGTATATTGACTGTTCAAATGTTTTGCTACTGTCTGTATAGCCATATGTTTGAATCTACATCACATTTAATATTTTCCCTATGAAATACATTTCCCAATGTAATGATGTACTGTATAAACTATGAAAAAACCAAACACTCCACTAGTTATTATTATTTCATATATATTTAGGGAGGTTAACAATCACATGCAAAGAGTTGAGATGTTGGTGGTAGAGATATAGAGTTTGAAAAAGGTTACGTTTTTGCTGTGAGCCATTGGGGTAACCGAGGTAACCACGTGTTGTTTTCCACCAAGGTGGGTGGGGACACGACATTCTATCTAATACCAATTGGGAGTATTGTTGCTTGAAAGAATGTTTAAAGATTAACTATGCAGAAATCGCTTCACCATTTCCTGGTTGATAAAATATTTTGCCTAATTTCAGTTTGTGACAAAACAAGCAGTCATTGTGTAGAAAATCATTGTACCATCTAAACCGCTGGGAAACATTTTGTATAACACAAAATATTGTATTTTACCTGCTTGAAGCTGGTGTACAAAACTAAAAGTAAAAAGGGCAAAAATAAAACTTAAGAACGGGAAGCATAGAAATAGCGCACATAGAACAGATCTACCGCTTATGAGACTTGCTTTCAATTAGAATGAAAGATCTATAACTCAATTTCTATGTGAATTTGGTCATGTCGCCCAAGAAGTTATATATAGTTTTAAAAGTACTTTTCAAACCGTTGGATTAAAATTAATATTATTCAAACATTTTGGGATCAAATGTTTATAAATAGCCTGAAAAAGAATACTGTGGTGCTCTGTGAAGGGTTTCCTTTTAAGTAACTATCGAAACAGTATCATTTTTTATCTGATTAGAAAATTTATTTTTCATTAACTAAAACCCTTAAAATTGTTATATGCAATAGCTTATCATACAACACACTGTAGGTCTCACATGACGGTGATGTTAGCCCTAGAGTGTATTCTCTACCAGGAAGTCTCCAGGCCCTTACCGACGTCCGCATATTGACTATCCCTTCAAGAAAGTGTTACCTAAGTACAGATATTATTGGTTTATCTTGGCCGAGAACACGCTGTAGGCCTGAGATGACATTTATGATTGGTGCTTCAACTTAAAATACATACATGTATCTCAACAGTGGAATTTGTTATCTAATGACAAAGTAGTCTCACCATTCATTACATTATGGCAACAAATATATTATAGTTTGTTACTATAGACGACATCCGATCCTCGTTTGTTAAGTCTAATGACACTGCTGGTCCTGCTCACACTATGCTTTGACTTCTTTCTCCCCTCTCTCTCCAGATAAAATCTTGCGACTAGTGACTGCAGGCCGCCCAACAACCTGCCCGCTTGACCCCATCCCCTCCTCTCTTCTCCAGACCATCTCCGGTGACCTTCTCCCCTACCTCACCTCGCTGATCAACTCATCCTTGACCGCTGGCTATGTCCCTTCCGTCTTCAAGAGAGCGAGAGTTGCACCCCTTCTCAAAAAACCAACACTCGATCCCACTGATGTCAACAACTACAGACCAGTATCCCTTCTTTCTTTTATTTCCAAAACTATTGAGATTGCCGTCTTTAACAAACTCTCTTGCTATCTCTCTCAGAATGACCTTCTTGATCCAAACCAGTCACGTTTCAGGACTGGTCATTCAACTGAGACTGCTCTTCTCTATGTCACGGAGGCTCTCTGCACTGCTAAAGCTAACTCTCTCTCCTCTGCTCTTGTCCTTCTAGACCTGTCTGCTGCCTTTGATACTGTGAACCATCAGATCCTCCTCTCCACCCTCTCCGAGCTGGGCATCTCCGGCGCGGCTCACTCCTGGATTGCGTCCTACCTGACCGGTCGCTCCTACCAAGTGGCGTGGCGAGAAGCTGTCTCCGCACCACGTGCTCTCACCACTGGTGTCCCCCAGGGCTCAGTTCTAGGCCCTCTCCTTTTCTCCCTATACACCAAGTCACTTGGCTCTGTCATATCCTCACATGGCCTCTCCTATCATTGCTACGCTGACGATACACAACTAATCTTCTCCTTTCCCCCTTCTGATAACCAGGTGGCGAATCGCATCTCTGCATGTCTGGCAGACATATCAGTATGGATGACGGATCACCACCTCAAGCTGAACCCTGGCAAGACGGAGCTGCTCTTCCTCCCGGGGAAGGACTGCCCGTTCCATGATCTCGCCATCACGGTTGACAACTCCGTTGTGTCCTCCTCCGAGAGTGCGAAGAGCCTTGGCGTGACCCTGGACAACACCCTGTCGTTCTCCGCTAACATCAAGGCGGTGACCCGATCCTGCAGGTTCATGCTCTACAACATTCGGAGAGTACGACCCTGCCTTACACAGGAAGCGGCACAGGTCCTAATCCAGGCACTTGTCATCTCCCGTCTGGATTACTGCAACTCGCTGTTGGCTGGGCTCCCTGCCCGTGCCATTAAACCCCTACAACTCATCCAGAATGCCGCAACCCGTCTGGTGTTCAACCTTCCCAAGTTCTCTCACGTCACCCCCCTCCTCCGCACACTCCACTGGCTTCCAGTTGAAGCTCGCATCCGTTACAAGACCATGGTGCTTGCCTAGGGAGCAGTGAGGGGAACGGCACCTCCGTACCTTCAGGCTCTGATCAGTCCCTACACCCAAACGAGGGCATTGCGTTCATCCACCTCTGGCCTGCTGGCTCCCCTTCCTCTGCGGAAGCATAGTTCCCGCTCAGCCCAGTCAAAACTGTTCGCTGCTCTGGCACCCCAATGGTGGAACAAGCTCCCTCACGACGCCAGGACAGCGGAGTCACTCACCACCTTCCGGAGACATTTGAAACCCCACCTCTTTAAGGAATACCTGGGATAGGATAAAGTAATCCTTCTACCCCCCCCCCCCAAAATAAAAATAAAATAAAATAAATAAAAAAATTGGAAAGTGGTTATCCCACTGGCTATAGGGTGAATGCACCAATTTGTAAGTCGCTCTGGATAAGAGCGTCTGCTAAATGACGTAAATGTGCCCTTGAGCAAGGCACTTAACCCTAATTGCTCCTGTAAGTCGCTCTGGATAAGAGCGTCTGCTAAATGACTCAAATGTAAATGTAAATGTATTGCTTGAACACTTTTCTGGAATCAGGGTTCACTTTTGCAAAACAGTTGATGCAGCCCACTAAACTGATGTGTGTTTGCCAAAAACAACACATTTATTTTGCAAAATGCACTAACACCATCAGAACTTACAAAACCTGTCTCAAATGTATATTACTACCAGAACAGTACCATTTGTCATCTAATGAGAATATTTATTTTGCTATATTAACTAACACCCCCTGAAAACTTAGATACAGTGCCTTCAGGAAGCATTCACACCACTTTACTTTTTCAACATTTTATTGTTACAGCCTGAAATGTAAATAAATTCAATTGAGACTTTGTGTCACTGATCTACACAAAATACCCCATAAAGTCCAAGTGGATTCTTGCTTATAGAACATTTTAGAAATTAATAAATAAGGTCATCTTACCATTAGTCACATCATTGCTCAAGAAACACTAACTAAAAACATCCTCGTCGATCACATGCAAAGAGTTGACATGTTGGTGGTAGAGATATAGCGTTATGAGAATAATCGATATTATGGACCGTGAACAAAATATTTTGTTAAGTTTCACATTCTTTACATAGTAGATGTTTGATTTATGTGTATAGAGTTGTGTCTAATCTTTTGTGTAATTTGTAGAAAAACTTTCAGCATTTGCTGTTAGTGTGTGAACAATGACAAATGACAAACTATTGTATAGAGGATATCATGATTGTTTTGAGTGCATGTGCAAAACCAATTGAAAAAAACCTAAAACAAGCGTACACATTCTTTTTTCAGGGGGTGAAATACCCCCAAGGGGGTTCATGACAGAGATTATTGACATGGCTGTGATGTAAACTGGTTTGTGTTTTGACTGTGAGAGGTGTGGCAGGACGGGGCAGGTATCTGCAGAGAGAGTATAAGACAGGGATGTAGATGACAGAGAGACACTCCACTACTCTACTACTGAGGTCCAGAAGACATCAGCAGACAACCAGCATCAACCAGAATCTTCCAACTCAGAGGTAAGTTTGCTTTCACTGAGCCACTTCTTTTCTCAAATGTGAAAGCTGTATACAGCTGGACACTACTCGGTCCATCCCTGTCACAGCAGACTGTGCATTTTTGTTAACCTGGTGTGCTCTCTGTGCTCTGGCAGAGAAAGAGGACCCTGTGTGTGTTTTGACCTGTTGTGCTATCCGTGCTTTAATAAAGGATGAAGATCCAGATTTTGATACTGCTGTTCGCTCTTGTGAGTGTCCTGTCAGCAGCAAGTACACTCAATGAAGCTGTCCCCAGGGAAGGTACGTCTAGTGTGTGTGTGTGCGTGTGCGTATGTGTGTGAAAAAAGTACCAAATCCGGGTTCAAATACTATTTATTTTTATTTCTATTAATTTCAAATACATTTCGAAGCAAGTATTTGGAAAAATGTTCTTTAAAAATACAAGTAGGGTGAATATTGGAATTTAGTTGGAAATACAATTGGAAAGTTTTGGCATGTATTTTAAAATATTATATTGTATTGTACTGTCATAGCACCTAATCATGCCCTAAGTCAAATTGGCACTTACCTCTCTACTACAATATCTAATGTTGAGTGTTCTGATGTAAAATGCTGCTGTGCATTATTCCGTTTTTACACATTGCAGCTGGATGAGATCAAAGACTTTACCAGTAATGTCATGTGATTAGACTTGGTGAAAAGTGAAAACTACTTTTTGTAAAGTGAACAATAATTATACTACTTTACGTGTGTAAGTGTTTGAGTGGTCTGGTTTTTATTTGAAATGATTTGCTAAAATGGAAAATCTCTCTTCCTCAGTGGCTGAAGATGAAGAATTTATTTCTACGCTTTCTAAATGGTTTCACTCATTGGGGTGAGAAGCGACCAGCATGGGGCCGTCGGAGATCCTCTCCAGTCTCCTTATGGAATTAACCATCAGCTAACTGTGACATCATCAATAAGACTACTATATCAGTCAATCAATCAAACAATCACTGATTAACAAAAAATTAAACAAAATTATATTACAAAAGCCTGTCCTTCAAATACTGAGTAGCACTAGTTTAGTGTTTCTGAAAGAAGTGTACATTTTATGCATAAACATACTTTGTCTTGAAACATGATTGATTGGTTACTGGATAAATGAAGTGAATAAATGGTGTAATTCTATATGGGTGACGTGTAGTATTTTGATTGCCCAATAAACTACTTTCAAGCCTCATACATGTTTAGCACTGTTTTAAATGCATCATACATGTTTAGTGCAGTTGTTTCTTGTTTTGTGTTGCAATTATATTCATTTCTCTATTGCTCTACCACTTTTGTCAAAAAACTGTATGTAGACCCACTAAACTGAAGTGTGTTTGACAAAACTACACCGTCCTAACTTAATACCTGTCACAAAACTAAATAGCTCTATCAAAACAGTATCATTTGTCATGGGATAGGAAGGTTTTCTTACCATTCATTAGAACTCAACAAATACTATAATTAAGCAATAAGGTATGTGTGGGTGTGGTATATGGCCAATATACCACGGTTAAGGCATTCCCCTAGACCACGCCCACCTTTGTGGAAAACGATCCATCTTCCCCATTGACCCCCATTGATAAAGAGCTAATTTCCTTGTAGATTTTTTTGTCATGCAGAAATAAAAAACCATGCAGAAAAGTTTCTTTATTTTACAATGTACGTCAAACCAGGTCAAACATCCCAATCAACATTTTGCAATGCTCCCACAAAAGGAAATAGATATTGTGAAGAGAGCGCTGTGGCTTCAGGATAAGTCTAATTAACATAATTCAAAAATCCCCATAAAAATCTGTCTGTTTAAGCTAGAGTATCACGTTTCAGGAGAAGCCCCAGATGCAGACATTGTCGAAGTAACAAAAGTTTATTACAAAAACAGAGGGCAGGCAAACAACAGGTCATGGGCAGGCAGAAGTCAGTAACCCAGATCAGAGTCCAAAAGGTACAGAACGGCAGACAGTCTCAGCGTCAGAGCAGGCAGAATGGTCAATACCGGGAAAACTAGAAAACAGGAACTTGAGAAAGACAGGAGCAAGGGGAAAACCGCTGGTAGTTTTGACGAAACAAAACAAACTGGCAACAGACAAACAGAGAACACAGGTATAAATACACTGGGGATAATGTGGAAGATGGGCGACACCTGGAGGGGGGTGGAGACAATCACAAAGACAGGTGAAACAGATCAGGGTGTGACATAGAGATATGTTTGTTTTTGCATTGGTTGCTTCTCAATCCACCACATCTGCCGATATCTGCGGTGGAAGGTGGCAGAGCTAGAGCGGTGTTTGTCAGACCATGAGACATCCCGAAAATTGGTCTTCTCACAAAAATGTCTGTAGCGTCCGGTTTGGCCTACAAACTATTATCACCACTCTATTGAAAGCTGAGACTCTGTTTGGCACTAGGATGCTCACAAGCCTCACAAGGCTCACCTGAAGTTGGTACAGTCTCTTCTTCCTACTTCTGTCTACACTAATCTGACCCCTCTGTCTAAAGCTGAGACTCTCATGAACAGGATGGTTTTTTCTGTTTTGCCCTAGTTCGCCCAAAAGCCTCACAATAAAAACTAAATAATGGAAGTGTACAGTGCATTCGGAAAGTATTCAGACCCCTTGACGTTTTCCACATTTTGTTACGTTAGAGCCTTATTCTAAAATTGATTAAATTGTTTTTATCCCCTCATCAATCTACACACAATACCCCATAATGACAAAGCAATAACACGTTTTTAGAAATTCTTGCAAATGTACAAAAAATAAAAAACGGAAATACCAAATGTACATAAGTATTCAGACCCTTTTTCCACAGTATTTGTGGGATCTTGTTCCAGTGTGGTTTGTGTTAGACCGAGGACGTCACGTTATCGTTTGTTGTTTTGTTTGTGTAATCATTAAATAAAAAGTATGTTCGCCTTCAACGCTGCGCATTGGTCCTCTGTTTCCGACGATCAACACAGTAGCCATTGTGTGCTGTACTGTGGCAGCTAAATACAATATATTTGTGCTAGCTAGCCAACGTTTAATTATTGCTGCGTTATGAAAGGAACTAGACACGGACACAAATTATCTGCTTAGTGTGTTAACACACTATTGGTGGTTTGTTGTGACCAAGTGTTGGTGCTAAACTGTGTGTTATTGGATGCTAGCATGCTAGTTAGCTATGGTGTCATAGTTAGCTAGCTGAATAAAGTGGGTTGAGTCTATTCCTTTAAACATTGAACCGCTGTGGTTCACAACAATTCTGATTTCTAAAGGTGGAAGTTGGGAGAGTTTTTGTTCGGGTGGTTCAGTGAAACAATTATAGTTTCTGAGGTGGAAGTTTTGGTGAGGGAGGCCCTGCTCTCTCCTCTCCCAGATGTTTAGTTCATTTCATTCCGATCTCCTCTGCATTATTGTAGCCATTTGCTACAGCCTGTCAACTATGCCTCTGCCTATCCCTGTTCTCTCCTCTCTGCACAGGCTACACAAACGCCCCACACCGCGTGGCTGCTGCCTCTCTAACCTGGTGGTCCCTGCACGCACCCCGCACCTGGAGTTCAAGGTCTCAGGCAGCCTCTGGAACTGCCGTTCTGCTGCCAACAAAGCTGACTTCATCCCAGCCTATGCTAACCTCCAGTCCCTCGACTTCCTGGCGCTGACGGAAACATGGATTACCACTGAAAACACTGCTACTCCTACTGCTCTCTCCTCGTCTGACCATGTGTTCTCGCATACCCCGAGAGCATCTGGTCAGAGGGGTGGTGGCACAGGAATCCTCATCTCTCCCAAGTGGACATTCTCAATTTTCCCCCTGACCCATCTGTCTATCTCCTCATTTGAATTCCATGCTGTCACAGTCACTAGCCCATTTAAGCTTAATATCCTTGTCATCTATCGCCCTCCAGGTCCCCTTGGAGAGTTCATCAATGAGCTTGACGCCTTGATAAGTTCCTTTCCTGAGGATGGCTCACCCCTCACAGTTTTGGGGGATTTCAACCTCCCTATGTCCACATTTGACTCATTTCTCTCTGCCTCCTTCTTTCCACTCCTCTCCTCTTTTGACCTCACCCTCTCACCGTCCCCCCTCTACTCACAAGGCAGGCAATACGCTTGACCTCATCTTTACTAGATGCTGCTCTTCTACTAATCTCACTGCAACTCCCCTCCATGTCTCCGACCACTACTTTGTTTCCTTTTCTCTCTCGCTCTCCTCCAACACTACTCACTCTGCCCCTACACAGATGGTAATGCGCCGCCGCAACCTTCGCTCTCTCTCTCCCGCTACTCTCTCCTCTTCCATCCTATCATCTCTTCCCTCTGCCTCCTCAACCCTCCTCTCCTCCCTTTCTGCATCCTTTGACTCTCTGTGTCCCCTATCCTCCCGGCCGGCTCGGTCCTCCCCTCCAGCTCCGTGGCTTGATGACTCATTGCGAGCTCACAGAACAGAGCTCCGGGCAGCGGAGCGGAAATGGAAGAAAACTAAACTCCCTGCCGACCTGGCATCTTTTCACTCCCTCCTCTCTACATTTTCTTCATCTGTTTCTGCTGCTAAGGCCACTTTCTACCACTCTAAATTCCAAGCATCTGCCTCTAACCCTAGGAAGCTCTTTGCCACATTTTCCTCCCTCCTGAATCCCATCCCCCCCTCTCTCTCTGTGGATGACTTCGTCAACCACTTTGAAAAGAAGGTTGACGACATCTGATCCTCGTTTGTTAAGTCTAATGACACTGCTGGTCCTACTCACACTGCCCTACCCTATGCTTTGACTTCTTTCTCCCCTCTCTCTCCAGATAAAATCCTGCGACTTGTGACTGCAGGCCGCCCAACAACCTGCCCGCTTGACCCCATCCCCTCCTCTCTTCTCCAGACCATCTCCGGTGACCTTCTCCCCTACCTCACCTCGCTGATCAACTCATCCTTGACCGCTGGCCATGTCCCTTCCGTCTTCAAGAGAGCGAGAGTTGCTCCCCTTCTCAAAAAAACCAACACTCGATCCCACTGATGTCAACAACTACAGACCAGTATCCCTTCTTTCTTTTCTTTCCAAAACTATTGAGCGTGCCGTCTTTAGCCAACTCTCTTGCTATCTCTCTCAGAATGACCTTCTTGATCCAAATCAGTCAGGTTTCAGGACTGGTCATTCAACTGAGACTGCTCTTCTCTGTGTCACGGAGGCTCTCCGCACTGCTAAAGCTAACTCTCTCTCCTCTGCTCTTGTCCTTCTAGACCTGTCTGCTGCCTTTGATACTGTGAACCATCAGATCCTCCTCTCCACCCTCTCCGAGCTGGGCATCTCCGGCGCGGCTCACTCCTGGATTGCGTCCTACCTGACCGGTCGCTCCTACCAAGTGGCGTGGCGAGAAGCTGTCTCCGCACCACGTGCTCTCACCACTGGTGTCCCCCAGGGCTCAGTTCTAGGCCCTCTCCTTTTCTCCCTATACACCAAGTCACTTGGCTCTGTCATATCCTCACATGGCCTCTCCTATCATTGCTACGCTGATGATACACAACTAATCTTCTCCTTGCCCCCTTCTGATAACCAGGTGGCGAATCGCATCTCTGCATGTCTGGCAGACATATCAGTATGGATGACGGATCACCACCTCAAGCTGAACCCTGGCAAGACGGAGCTGCTCTTCCTCCCGGGGAAGGACTGCCCGTTCCATGATCTCGCCATCACGGTTGACAACTCTGTTGTGTCCTCCTCCCAGAGTGCGAAGAGCCTTGGCGTGACCCTGGACAACACCCTGTCGTTCTCCGCTAACATCAAGGCGGTGACCCGCTCCTGCAGGTTCATGCTCTACAACATTCGGAGAGTACGACCCTGCCTTACACAGGAAGCGGCACAGGTCCTAATCCGGGCACTTGTCATCTCCCGTCTGGATTACTGCAACTCGCTGTTGGCTGGCCTCCCTGCCTGTGCCATTAAACCCCTACAACTCATCCAGAATGCCGCAGCCCGTCTGGTGTTCGACCTTCCCAAGTTCTCTCACGTCACCCCCCTCCTCCGCACACTCCACTGGCTTCCAGTTGAAGCTCGCATCCGTTACAAGACCATGGTGCTTGCCTATGGAGCAGTGAGGGGAACGGCACCTCTTGACCTTCGGGCTCTGATCAGTCCCTACACCCAAACGAGGGCATTGCGTTCATCCACCTCTGGCCTGCTGGCTCCCCTTCCTCTGCGGAAGCATAGTTCCCGCTCAGCCCAGTCAAAACTGTTCGCTGCTCTGGCACCCCAATGGTGGAACAAGCTCCCTCACGACGCCAGGACAGCGGAGTCACTCACCACCTTCCGGAGACATTTGAAACCCCACCTCTTTAAGGAATACCTGGGATAGGATAAAGTAATCCTTCTACCCCCCCCCTTTTCAAACCGTTAGATTAAAATTCATATTTATCAAACATTTTGGGTCAAATGTTTATAATAGACTGAAAAATAATACTATGGTGATTGGTGAAGGGTTTCCTTGTCCGTTATCCATTATTACATATATGTCCTTTTAAATAACTATAAAAACAGTATAATTAGAAAATGTATTTGAATTAACTAAAACCCTCAAAATTGTTATCGGCAATAGCTTATCATACAACACACTGTAGGCCTCACATGACAGTGATGTTAACCCTACAGTGTATTCTCTACCAGGACGTCTCCAGGCCCTTACCGACGTCCGCATATTGACTATCCCTTCAAGAAAGTGTTACCTAAGTACAGATATTATTGGTTTATCTGAGCCGAGAACACGCTGTAGGCCTGAGATGACATTTATGATTGGTGCTTCAACTTAAAATACATACATGTATCTCAACAGTTGAATTTGTTATCTAATGACAAAGTAGTCTCACCATTCATTACATTATGGAAAAAAATATATTACAGTTTGTCACGATTTCTTGAACACTTTTCTGGAATCAGGGTTCACCTTTGCAAAAGCGTTGAGCCCAATAAAGTGAAGTGCGTTTGCCAAAAACAACACATTTATTTTGCAAAATGCACTAACAACATCAAAACTTACAATACCTGTCACAACATTAAATAACTATCAAAACAGTACCATTTGTCAACCAATGAGAAGATTTATTTTGCAATATTAACTAACACAACCTGAAAACTTAGATACAGTAACTTCCGGAAGTATTCACACCTCCTTTTCTTTTTCCACATTTTGATGTTACAACCTGAATTTTTAATTAATTACATTGAGATGTTGTGTCACTGATCTACACACAATACCCCATAATTGTCACGACTTCCGCCGAGACTGCCTCCCCTCCTTGTTCGGGCAGGTTTTGGCGTTCGTCGTCACCGGCTTACTAGCTACTGCCGATCCCATTCTCATCACTCCACTTGTCATGTCATGTCTTGTCAATCACACACACCTGGTGCTCATTTCCCTAATTAGTATGTGTATAAGTGTTCCCCTTGTCTTTGTGAGTGATTGTTTCATTGTGAGAGCGAATAGCTCGGTTGAGCCACTCTTCCATTTGTTTTGCCAAGGTGGAATATTTCCCTTGTGATAGTTTCGTATTGACGCTGGGTGCGTTTTATTTATGTAAACGGAATAAACTCTTTACTTCTGTGTTTTACCTCCTGCGCCTGACTCCTTCATTCACACCTCATCACAAACATGTCCAAGTGGAATTTTTGTTTGTGGAACATTTGAGAAATTAAGAAAAAATGTTTAGCTGAAATGTCTTGAGTCAATAAGTATTCACTCCCTTTGAGAAGGCAAGCTTAAATAAGTTCAGGAGTAAAAATGTGCTTAGCAAATTGCATAATAAATTGTATGGACTCATTCCATGTTCAATAATAGTGGTTAATATAATTTTTTAAAGACTACCCCATCTCTGTACCCCATGCATCCATAAGGTCCCTCAATCGAGTAGTGAATTTCAAAAACAGATTCAACCAGTGCAGTGCAAATAGTCCGGGTAGCCATGATTAGCTGTTCAGGAGTCTTATAGCTTGGGGGTGGAAGCTGTTGAGAAGCCTTTTGGACCTAGACTTGGCGCTCCGTTACCGCTTGCCGTGCGGTAGCAGAGAGAACAGTCTATGACTAGGGTGGCTGGAGTCTTTGACAATTTTGAGGGCCTTCCTCTGACACCCCCTGATATAGAGGTCCTGGTTGGCAGGAAGCTTGGCCCCAGTGATGTACTGGGCCGTACCCACGACCCTCTGTAGTGCCTTGCGGTTGGAGGCCAAGCAGTTGCCATACCATGCGGTGATGCAACCAGTCAGGATGCTCTCGATGGTGCAGCTGTATAACTTTTTGAGGATCTGAGGACCCATGCCAAATCTTTTCAGTCTCCTGAGGGGGAATAGGCTTTGTCGTGCCCTCTTCACGACTGTCTTAGTGTGTTTGGACCATGATAGTTCGTTGGTGATGTGGACACCAAGGAACTTGAAGCTCTCAACCTGTTCCACAACAGCCCCGTCGATGAGAATGGGGGCGTGCTTAGTCCTCTTTTTTTTCCTATAGTCCACAATCATCTCCTTTGTCTTGGTCACGTTGAGGGAGAGGTTGTTATCCTGGCACCACACGGCCAGGTCTCTGACCTCCTCCTTACAGGCTGTCTCATCGTTGTCGGTGATCAGGCCTACCACTGTTGTGTCGTCGGCAAACTTAATGATGGTGTTGGAGTCGTGCCTGGCCATGCAGTCATGGGTGAACAGGGAGTACAGGAGGGGACTGAGCACGCACCCCTGAGGGGCCCCCTTGGCAGATGTGTTGTTACCTACCCTTACCACCTGGGGGCGGCCCGTCAGGAAGTCCAGGATCCAGTTGCAAAGGGAGGTGTTTAGTCCCAGGACCCTTAGCTTAGTGATGAGCTTTGAGGGCACTATGGTGTTGAACGCTGAGCTGTAGTCATTGAATAGCATTCTCATGTAGGTGTTCCTCTTGTCCAGGTGGGAAAGGGCATCATCTGTGGATCTGTTGAGGCGGTATGCAAATTGGAGTGGGTCTAGGGTTTCTGGGATAATGGTGTTGATGTGAGCCATGACCAGCCTTTCAAAGCACTTCATTGCTACAGACGTCAGTGCTACGGGTCCGTAGTCATTTAGGCAGGTTATCTTAGTGTCCTTGGGCACGGGGACTATGGTGGTCTGCTTGAAACATGTTGGTATTACAGACTCAGTTAGGGACATGTTGAAAATGTCAGTGAAGACACTTGCCAGTTGGTCAGCACATGCTCGGAGTACACGTCCTGGTAATCCGTCTTGTGAATGTTGACCTGCTTAAAAGTCTTACTCACATCGGCTACGGAGAGCGGGATCACATAGTCATCCGGAAGCGAGCATCGAAGCGAGCATAGAAGTAATTTAGCTCGTCTGGTAGGCTTGTATCACTGGGCAGCTCGCGGCTGTGCTTCCCTTTGTAGTTTGTAATAGTTTTCAAGCCCTGCCACATCCGACGAGCGTTAGAGCCGGTGTAGTACGATTCAATCTTAGTCCTGTATTGACTCTTTGCCTGTTTGATGGTTCGTCGGAGGGCATAGCGGGATTTCTTATAAGCGTCCGGGTTAGAGTCCCGCTCCTTGAAAAAGGCAGCTCTACCCTTTAGCTCAGTGCGAATGTTGTCTGTAATCCATGGCTTCTGGTTGGGGTATGTACGTACGGTCACGGTCGGGATGACATCATCGATGCACTATGTGGAGTACTCCTCAATGCTATCTGAAGAATCCCCGGATATGGAGGACTAAAAGTGCCACAATTAAATAAATAAATACACCATTAAATAATTACTTAAATGTGTCATTAATTAATTAAAATTAGAATTAAATACATAAATGTGTTATTAAATGTGTCATTAATTAATTCAAATACCGATTCATTTTATGTAAAATACATATATAATTATTTCACTATTTACATTTACATTTCATGGTCCTGCGTTGGAGTGATTCATGAATTACTTAAAACTGTCAAACTGACCCATCAAAAGTTGGTAGGCGGAACCTAACGCCTGATTGGTTACCCTCTGCATCAAGCCAAGACAAATCAATTCCGGATAATGGATTGATGCAGAGCTACTGAACACATTCCAATACACTGGGTGGCGCTATTCACCTCTACGTTGGTTTAGTTACACGGTTAAACAGAACTTTCATTGCAACGGCTAAAAATCAAGAGAAGACTCGGTCCTGCTAGCCCCAATGTTGAGACGCTGTGTGAGGTGCAGGACAAAATGTCTAAAGTTGCCCGGAGCTGCTGAGAGAAGCAGCGAATTTGATTGAGGAAGCTCTGAGCAGAAGTCCAACGGCTCCCGCGGCACCGGTGACTCCGGCAGCTCAGTCACAGCAGATACCGGCCGCTCAATCACGTACACCTGTCCAAGGTAAGCTAAGTAATTTCATGTTAGCCAGGTGTGCTACTATTTAATGATTCGGGACACACGTGTAGGTTAAATTAGATCGACTCGAACATGTATTTGCATGCGGTATTATGATGCTTCGTGCGTGACACGTTTATTGTTAATGGGGGAAGCATAAACCTAGCTAGTTCGCTAATCGGCTAAATGGTGTTAGCTGGCTTGAGCATCCCAAGATAGAAGTAGAGGCTGTTTTAGCTGACTGGTGACCATTGAGCTGTTACGTTTTTCTGTGTTGCAGCGGAGGTAGCAAGGCTCTTTGCGCCATATAACATTGGAGCCAGAAGGAATATGACGAGACGACCAGCACAAGTCCAAGTTAGCCGAAGAAGCTACACACACACTGTCTGTTGTTTGGCTGACCACAATGCGGATAAAATTCCAAGCGTACTGTTTAAAGCTGAACTTCTTACTTCAGGACTTGGAGAGCAAAAAGTAACATTTTCAGGTCAGTGCGAAACTAGGCATTTACCAAAAGTAAAAAAGTTTGTACTGTCTGTGGCTTGTTGAAATTATTTGCATTTCTTTTTATAGTGACTCAAACTTAATTGGTGTTCATAGTGTCAATAATAGTTATCACAGGCTTATTTGCTTAATTTAAGGTGAGGTGAGTTATGATTTTGTTTTTGTTTTTTTCTCCAGGGAATGACCACGATCCCATGGTTATGTTTTGTGTCAGGTAAGTTTGTAGTAGGGTATACAGGGGAATTGAATTTGAAGTGGTTTGGGGTCCTTCTGTAAGTCATTTTGGAGTAGGCTACAATTTGGTTTAAGTGAATTCTACAAGCAGCAATACCACAGGCCAAGTAATCGCCACTAGTATGATGTAATATATCTATCTATCTATCTATCTATCATACATTTTTATTTAATGTATTTAAGAGGTTAATTGTTGTGACTTTATTCCCTGCTCTCTTGGTACTTTACAGGAGGAATGGGCCGAACACTGCTATTTGAGGGTGAACCTGACCATCTTGTTCCAGCAGCATCAGAGGCACTTATTGAAAGCAACCTCTTCCGGGTTGCAGGAAGGATGTTGGGCCACACCTTTCTGCATGATGGTCCCCATGTCACAGGACTAAGTCCTGCTGTAATTCATGTACTGTTCAATGGGGACCCTGAAATGGCTACTGTTGTTACAGAAGACTGTCCTGATCTGCACATCAGGAGCATCATAGAACTGGTATGTAACCTAAAAGAAACTTTGCCATGTAAAAAATATTGCTTGGGCAGATATAATAACTTGTATGGTCTTAATTCTAGCTTGAACATGAAGATCTTACACCGGAACAGAAGGACACAGTTTCAGATCTTTCCATGTCTTGGGATCTTCCGGCAGTCACCAAAACAAATCGGAGATGGCTACATAACAAACTTCTACTCCATGCAGTGAGTTCCTGCTGGTTAAGTGACAGAATTCATCGCTGTACTTGTTGAAATTATAGAATGTGTTGTGAACCCTGGCTTGTTATGTTAACACGAGAGTTTAAGTACTAGAGTTTTAATGGATTTTTATAAAGCACTTTATTGTGTTTATTAACATTTTTCCTACTGTGCCAACTTTTGTCAAATTTGGGTTAAGGATTTGGATCAAAAATGTGATATTTGATTTTCTCCATATTGCCCAGCCCTAATGTCAATGCATACACAGTTCAGATGAATTGACACAAGTTCAGTGTCTTTGAAAACATTAACACACTGTGCAGTAGTTGACTTTTTTTTCTTCCATTTACTAAAATCAAACTGTTCTGCACCTTCAGTGCTAACAGTACAGCATTCATGTTAGTCATTCTGTGGACCATAATGAGACAGGAAGCTTCAAAGAAACAGCTTTT